>NW_009910488.1:41712-67225 GCF_000696875.1 Nestor notabilis
CTCCGCAGCCGGCGTTGTGTGGAAGGAGGCTGCTGCCTTCCCCTGCCCGGCAAAACCCCTCTCTATCATTTTACCATATAAGGAGACAAAAGCCTCGGAGACACTCATTCTTTGAGGCGCTCTGCAGCTGGCGTTCGACACTTTCTCTATTCCAAAGGGTGTCGATGCTCCCCCCTCCTAAGCATCTTGTCTGTCTTGGCCCTCGTCCTAAAACAAGGCTCCCCCTCCCTCCTTTCCTCCAGCCTTTGTTTCTCTAAACCCCTGATGCTTATTAATCACAGAGCTTGGCTAAGTCAGAGGGACAGAAGGGTTTACAGCGACTCACACCCAAACGTTTGTAAGACTCTTCACCTGGCCCAGAGGATAAAGGATTTGGTTAAAACTGGTACAAGGCTTTATTTGCTTTGCCTGCTGTGACTTAGCACCTTGCCCAGAGAGGAGTGAAACAAGCTGTCTCTCTTCTCCTTCATGGAGAGGTGCACATTTTGAGGAAGAGTAAGCGTGCAGGTGTTTCTTTACAAGCGTTCAGAGACCATTCTTGTTTCTCCCCACCCTTCTTTCTTTCCAAGTTCCTCCATAGCGAGGAGGGAAAAGGAGCAGGGGAAATTAATGAAACTAAAAAAAACCTTGTGTAAGAGAAAGCCAAAGGAACAGATTGTCTCAGCACAGGCTCAGGACCCAGCGGAGAGCCCTGTCAGTGGGCACATGGAAAGGAAAGGGGCAACCATTAATCCTCCTATAACCAGGAACTGATTTTTCTGCTACAAAATCCAATTTCATCTATCATCCACTCTAGCAGAAACACATTCTGTTAATCAAAACCGTGAGGGTCCTGGGAAACCTCCCAGAGGGAAGAATTTGGATCAGAACCACATGAGAGATGGCTGTTGTCTGCCATTTGAGGGGTATGGTGGGGAGGCATTTCAGAGCAATACCTCAGTAATTACTTCTTCTTGCCAAAGGGAGGTGCTTTAATATGAATGCTTTCAACCTGAACAGGAACGTGTAGGACAAAAAAGTAAAGGCCATTGGCCCAAGACAGTGTTGCTGTTGTTTTGCATCTAGATGATGCGAGGCAGTCCAATGTCCTTTTGTGTTGGACACTGGGTTCTGGCATGTGTCTGGGTGGTGGTGCAGGTGTGCATATGGATTAGCCAAGGCTTTCTCCTGCAAAGTGAACTTATCCCAGAAACCTGACCTGTACTTAACTGTCCTCTTGTGCACCCAAATGGTAGTCAGATTTGGAATGGGGATGAGATGTGTTAGTCACAGCACTACTCCAAAAGCACAGACAGAATGAAATGGCAGGGAAGGGCCATTCCTAGTTCTTCCATCATAAGTAAAACCTCTCATTTTTACATGAGAGTTATTTCAATAACCAGCAATGCCCATGGGTTGGTCTGTCTGTTGCTGCAGCCTTTGCAGTTGTGTTTTTGAAACACAGGCGTTGTTCCCTGGAGGACCAACCATGGATGTGTGGGATTAAGGCGTATGATTCTATGGCAATTAAAGCTTACTTAAATCACAGCTGCTGGACTCCCTAGCCACGCATCCCTGGCTCTTCCCTTGCATTTTTACTGGCAATGGAAAATGAGTTAAACCACACAGTGAGCAATTTTCAGTGAGCCCTTGAGGTACATGGAACTGCACCTACGTCCTGGGAGAGCTGCTGCTTGAGTTTCCAGCCCTATCACTGGCTTGCTGGATGCCCTTGGGCAAGACATCGCATCTTTCTGTTCTTTAGTTTCATTGTCTGTAAATATAAGGCTCAGGACAGCCAGATTTTTGTATGAGTTGTTAGCAAATTTACAAAGGACTAGTTAGAGTGTAATAATAATAATGTTTCTTTCTTTTAAACTATTGCACAGTGACAACAATAATCATTAATTTCCATCTTAGTAACAGTTCTTGGCTCAGACCCGATTTAGAAGTGCATGTAAAGAAGAAAAATAGGCCCTGAAGGTGATTAGATTTGGGCTATTTGAGTCAGTTTATTTCCAAACCTTTCTAAAACAAACTAAATATTCCAAACGTGTTATTTGATTTTTTCAATTTCCATGATATTTTTACTTCCCTATATGTCCCTTGACAGCCATTGCAGCAACTCTCCCAGAGATTTTTTGATGTGACCTGCTGGAATACAAGTGTTTTCCACAATTACAAGTTAAAATATGTATTGGCTCCAGCTGAAATGGTTTAGTTTAACTGTGGCAGGTCACGGGTTGACTTTGGGAAGATAAGATCATTTTTCTGATTTAATCTTACATCTCTGGCTCCTTGAAGGCAGAACAGCCTCTGGCAATTTAAAACCCAATGATCTGTGGGCTCACTGTGGGACTTGATGCTCAGCAGCCACATCAAGACTGCATGGAGCTGTGAAAGGGATGAGGGAGTTACCAGGCAGCTCCTTCCCTCATCCCATGGTGTGGTATATGCATGCCATCAAACACTACTAAGGAAGGTAGAGGAAACCTCTGACCTCTTATCCTCCTTTAGCAGGAGAACTCCTGCTTACTTCGCCTTTTTATCTGACAAGTAAGTATTCATCAGTGACTGCAAAACCCCTTTTCCACCAGTATCAAATCTACTGGAGGTGGGTGGGAGAAAACCGCATTTCCTTAAACATCAGGGAGATGGAGAAAAAGGGCAGGGGCTTTTTTTCACTGCTGGCAAATCTAATGTTTAAGTGACTCACGTTTCTCCCCACATCCTCCTACTTCATTGGTTCTCATCCTCAAGGCTTCAGAGGAGACAACACAAAGAAAATTGAACAATGTTTCCAACAGGGTGCCGAAATTTAAGGTTGAAAGTACAAGTACCATTCAATGCCATCCTGTGACTTAGAAACATATCCCATGGCTTATATATTCCTCATATATGTGGCATTTACGCAGCATATATTGCTTGCTCTTCAATGGCCTGCGTGCTTTAACGGGTTTAATTCTATGTGGAAAAGGCCACACCTTTCATATGAGAAACAAGACGGGAAACGTATCATTTTCATAGCAGGGCTTCTCAATGATTTTACTAATCCTTCAGAAATCTCACTTCAGCTACTGGGTTGGTGCTGGAATAACCAGCATTTCGGCACTTATCTCCTTTTCTGGCTGAAAAGAATGAACAAAGAAAATAATGGAAAGAGCTGTAAGTGGAATATTTTGATTTCCCCCAATTTGAGTTACAGGGAAATTGAATGTCTCTGAGAGGGTGCAGGGGAGGTGGAAAGCTACACTTGTAGGTTTGAAAATGGCTTAAATACTGTCTGATTCTTTCCATCACTATTTTATCATGGAAACTCTTAAGTTACTTTATCAGAATTCACCAAATCCGTTTCTGATGCTGGAACCTGTGTAACACAAGCTTCCATTGAATACAAGAAAGAGCATTTGGGAGAACTGCTATTTTTGGCACTACTGCTTAGGAAGAAGTACAGACTCATGCAGATGTTACATTTTAGTTCATTAAACCTAAAATAACAGACAGGTAATATTAAATCTTCCTGAAATTTCATTTTTGTAACATGCTCTCAGATAGGTAGTTTTCTTCAAGCATAAGAGGAATATGCAAAGGGTAAGAAGATTTTTCTTAGCGTGTATTTTCTCTCCCCATTTAGTCTCCCAGTCACAAAGCTTTTTGTAATACTCTGATCTTCTTTTCTTCCCTAGGTGACTAGATCCTCAAGCAGAAATACTCGGCAAGTAAGAAATAACAGAGCTTCTTAGATTTTGATGAAGGAATTACAGATACCTTTGGACAACCCATTAAAACCTCCACAGCCAAGGCAGTTAGGGAACTTAACATGCAGTAAAAGTCTGTCAGCCTTGGGTTGATGCAAGACTTACTCTTGGGAGGGTGTTTAGCCAAAGTCAGTGTGAATGTTTGCTTTCTTAATGTGTTTGAGTAGTTTTCACATACAGTCTTAAACAATTTTCTTCAGAAAATTTAGAAAAAGGTGTCATGGCTCAGTAGCACCAAAGAACTTCTGGTTTGTATAGGAAAAGTTACCTTCAGAAGGATAATCAACTGCTATGTAATAAGATATATGATTCTGACTCAAATTCAAGGGTGTTTCTGTGAGACTTGTTTGTTCTTCTGTAACCAGGGATAGAGAGCTTGGTGGCACATCTTTGGAAGTGCTTTGGGATCCAGAGACAACTTCTGACAAGAGGTGAGTGGTCTTTAGAAACGATAACTCTTAATGCTGATAGTGTGGAGGTCAATGCGGAGGAGCTGTTGCTTCTTTCCTTTCCTCTGGATTCAGCTTGATTGCAGTGTGGGGCCCCGAGTGTGACAGATGGGAAGAGACTTTTGGGTTTCCTACCCCTGCACATGGAACCTGGGATGTCAAATTACCACAGAGTTTGCAGTAATTGTTGGTCTTCTGAACTGGCAAATACTGCCCCTCAATTTAGGATTTAGTCATTTTAGTATAATCATGATTTATCGTTCCCTGCTTCAGACACATGAAACAAGCACACTGAGATTGTTCCAAAGAGCTAATCACTCTGTGCTTCTGATAGCACAAGAGACATTCAATTCCATACAAAATAGCTCACATTCCCCACAGTGTTCCCAGCACGCTTCAGTGTTTTTAGGCAAAGTCTCCTTTCCAGAATCCTCCCCCTCCCGCTGCTCATGGTTTCTCCTCCAAAAATTTATGTCTGTGAATAATTTCTTTCTGCTTCCCTTAACTCTTTTTCTGCCTGCACCCCTGGCATCTTTTGTGACCCTCTAGAAATAGCCAACAGCAACATTGGTAACTGCCATTCCCCCTTATCAGGCAGCCAGAGGGCTTGGGAGCTTCTGAGCAAAGAGACGTTTGTAAAACTGAGCAGATGGCAGACACCTCAAGAACTTATCTAACTCATTCCCAAGGCAGGAATGACAACATGTAACTCAATCCTGGCAGATCTTTGTCTAGTTTGTCCTTAAGGGATAATACTAGTACTCTACAACCTCCAAAGTTAAATGAACGTAAGTTTTGTCAGCCAAACACAGATGTAAAAAGACAGAAAGAAAGAAAGAAGACATTCGGACTTGACTTTACAGTCTAACATTCATGCCTTAGAAAGATGACTAATGCAGGCAGAACCTGTAATTTGTAGGTATTTGGACCTTGCCATAGAAATAGGAGAATCACTGAACAGAAGGGTTCTGACAACTCGTTATCCTGTTCTTGGGGACTAAGAAGTGTCCTGGGAAGAAAGTGAGAACAGTCTGTCGTAATACTTTCCCAGCCTCCAACAACTTTTGGCTCAGGGCCTTCTCAACCTGGAGGCAGTATCATACTGAATATCACTTCCATGAACTCTCACAGTTCCCTGCTAAAGTTACATTTTTCCCTATGTGCAGCATTTTATGCTTATCTACATTCAGTTTAAGATACTGTTCCAATGCCCACTCACCCTGTTGCCTAAGATCCTTCTGCTTCTCAATCTTAGTAGAATTTCCAATAATAATCTCCTATTAATCTTCCTTTAATGTAATAGCTGCCTAATTATCTTTCAACTGATTTTATGCAATACATGCAAAGATCTTTCCTCTTACTCTGTGGTTACATATGTGTTTTTAAGGGTGTTTGTTGAAGGCCTTCTTGGATACATGGAAATGTACAAATAAGCAGATGCTATCAACCAAAGACCTCCTGTATCGGCATCCTTTCCTATCATCTTACAGGAACGTGATGGATTAGTAAAGCATGATTTCTTTTTACAAAGTTGTATTGAATTTCTCCCAATGTATCATAATTATCCATGTTTGCTACCCTGCATAGTAATTTCTACTAAATTTATCAAACTTAGTAGGGTCTAACATCCCCAGTTTCTCTTGGAACCATATAAAAAGTCTGGCACCTTATCAGCTACTTTCAGGTGATCAGTTCTAAGCCTGTTTTAAATAAGGGGCCATGCACTATTATTATTTCAGCTAATTCATCTTTTGAGTCCCTTTAGATCTGTTGGGTGAACATCATCTGGTTCTAACATTTTCTTCCTTTGAATTTTGTTTATTTGTTCCATACCTCTTCTGCACACACTTCAGCTTGAAATAGATCCTCTGACGATCCCCTTAACGAAGTGTTCTGCTGTGGGAAGCTCTCCAAGCTCCTCACAGTGAACACAAGAGCAAAGTAAAAATCATTTAGCTTTTCCTGTTACAGCCATCTCTTCCCTGAGGACTCTTTCTGTACCCTGGTTATCTGTTGGCCCTATAATTCCCCAAACCATTCAACTTGCCCAGTATTCAAAAGAAGTATGTATTTGCAAATCACTTCCCAGTTTACTTTGGACTCCTAATATTTTGATATAAGTAGAAACAGTCACCCTCTCCAATCTGAATATGATTAGGGACATCCTGTTTTGCAGAAAGATCCTCCTGTATGGCAACAGTTGTTTTTCTGCTCAACTACTGTTTGTATATACTACGGATAAACTGAGAAGGTCTGAGACATAGGTTCAGACATATATTATGATTGAAAATATGAGCTTAGGTCGTGCACTTTGAAGTAGGGTCCTGTTGATCCTTTTAAGCCTGTGCTTAGTTTGAACTCTGTAAGTGCTCAGGCCTTTTAAATAATAGGATTAAAGTAATCATTTAGTTGCTGACGTGAATTTCATGTATAGCACTTCACATAGAGCTGAAAAAATATGCCATCCATTGTCAGCCTGATGATAGACGTACGGATTGTGTTTGTCCCTGCCAAGTTTATATTCACAAGACTGTCTAGTGGAGGTGCTATCTTAATGTGAGTAAAATTCAAATGAAAATGAAATAAAGGTTTGTAATGATGGCTTGTCTTGAAGGTTATGTGTCTCATGCTGGAAGATAAGTAATTTTGAATCATTAAAGAGGAATCACCAATCACACTGTGAAGCAACACTAGTCCTTTCTTTTGTTCCTAATGGCAAACCATAAAGTCCAGCAAGTCCTTGCTGGGTTGCTACAATACAAATATTTTACATGACTGAGCACTGCCTGCCTGGCTGGCTGCTCCCTGAAGACCCAGTCCATAGTGATGCTGTCTCTTCTTTATATCCAGAAGGATTTCCAAGAATCCAGACTCTATTTGCAAGGAAGAGTTCCTAATACGTGGATGTCCAGAAAAAAATGTGGGGAAGGGACTGGCTTACCTGGCATTAGACACAGCACTGGAAGGCAGCAGAAACTTCCCTTGCAGGAGAGGGCAGAGGAAGACCTGGGAGGAAGGCAGGCTTCTCTGCTTGAGTGCCCACAACGTTTCTACAGCCATGCTCACGCTGCTTCTCCTGCTGGCTTTCTATGTGAGCATGCCTTGGACCCAGAGCTCTTTGCTATTTCCTTTAGTAACCTGCATATCCACCCTACATTTGCATTTTTAAGCACAGGGAGAAAAGAGAGAAAGGAGGCATGGCTGTAGGTGTCTAGGCTGAGAGTCTGGTCACAAATCCTCTCCCAGCAGCCAGCAAAACTGCCTGAGTGACCAAACCATAACCCATTCCAGACATGATAAGCTGCCCGTGCCCTTCACATGTTAGGTCTCAGCTAACTCAGCTGCTCTCATTCAACAAATGAGGAAACCACTGACAAAAGCAGTCAACTGGGAGAAGTGGCAGACTCCATTAGGAAGCAACGATAACAGGGGGAGGAATGGCTAGGACAAAGGGAAGACCATGGATGGACCCAAATGATCCCCAGCGTGCAAGCTGATTGCTCCTGCTCATGACGGTGGGAGAGTGTGGCTCAGCCATGCCACACTATCTGTGCAGTTTGCCACTGGGAGCAAAGTGAGGATTGCTGAGAAGAAAATGATGGATGAAAAAACTGCTCTTGCATACTGCAACCTCCTTGCAACCTCCTTGTTCCAATGGCAGGGAGATCTCAGGGTGACCACATTGCCCATTCCTCTGGCTTCTCTGCCTTCCCCGCCTGTGTATATACCCATAGCTGGTGTTGGCCCAAACACAGCAGAGGATGGTCCACACTGTTCAATTGTAAGTGCAGACCCAGGTCTGGTTGAGCCCAAAGCCCCCATTGCTCTCCCAAGAAGTCTTTAGCAAGGCCCAAAAGTTGGCCTTCGCAAAGGAAGGTGGATGTGCCTATTTTGTTTTGCCTGGTAAGACAGTATGGACATCAGCTGTACCAATGCTAGTTGGCTTCAGGGCCAATAGTTTCTCTATAAACCAAAATGTTTCTAACTCAGACAAAAGTATTTTACAGAGAAATATGACAGTAAATCAGATCTAACTATTTTCCACAGGGGTGTCCTTAGAAAACCTGTTCCTGAGATTTCAGTGGTTTGCTCAATGTAGTCTGTTCCTGTGCCTCATACACCGTTTATTCCTCAGGGTCAGGATAAAGCTTTTTTGGCCCACTCTGGTCCCTCTTTTTTCAGTACTTTGCTGCTTGCAATTCTGTGGTCCCTTGGTCTTCAAACGTGGTGGAGTGTGGATGTAAGATCCTCGAAACAGACAGTTTTGCTGGTTGTTTTTCAAGTGTGTGCTAGGGTGCCAACATCTGCAGCTACTGTCTTCCTCACTTCCGTCTGCCTAAAGATCTTCTTAAGCAGAACAATATGTCTTTTTGCTATGCACATCATATACTATGTTCATGTAATCAAGTCCATATAATTATATCCTCTGCTTAGCCAACAGTATTCCACAGCAACAAATAATTGTATCCTATGACACTAATTACACTAATAAATCTAAATCCTCCTTAGGTTATGAATCTGCAAGTTATGAAACTGCAGGACTTAAGTAAGATGACACTACAAATAACACCACAGCTTTATTTATGGTTGTGGTTTAAAAAGAAATGTGAATATTATTACCAGGAAGCTCAGAAATGTTTCTGCAGCCGATCTTGGAGGCCTCAGAGTAAAACTCTTGCTGAATTTGATGAGATGGAGGGTTAAACAGCTTACAAATGAATGTCAGTCTTGATAAGAAGTTCTAATTGTCTTTCATAATAGGTTGTTTATAGTGATTGAATATTTTCCCATTGATTGTCTAATTAACAAACTTACATAAGCACCTTTCATTAGTCATGAAAGTTCTGTTCTTTTCTTATTTTACATGGTCAGTCTAAAATGAAAGACAGCAGCATCCTACCCATCATTGGTACCAGTCACGCTGACGTTTTCTGGAAGCAGTTCAGTGAAAATAATTAGGACAAGTCAAACTCAGAGCATCAGATTAGGAAAGTACCAATCCTATGCAAAACCTCCTCTTACCATTCAAGATTTCTACAAAAGACTCTTAACGTTTCCATTGTAATCTCCAATTTTTCAGAGACCTTCAGCTTTACACAAAAAGGTGCACTGGATGGAAATGTTTTCAGGCCATGTTGACTGAAAAGACTATTGCCATTACAAATTTCCAAATAGTTTTGTGTTCTTTTCTCCCTTCAGATGAGAATGGATGGTCTAGAAAACCATCACAGTTCAGTCTCTTATCCTAAGTTTCTATGGTCTTTCATAACCCTTCATTCCTGAGCAAACTCTTTCATAGCCTTTTGTTTGGAGAGGCAAAGTAATTTCTTTAGAGTATTGCTCTCTGTTACAGCCCTACCAAGCAAGGAAAAATTCCTAACAAAATATTTCCACTTCCTACATGGGTCTCATTTCCACCAGAAGCACTTCCCATTCATCTACTCTGTCTGTGCTCTTGATCCCACTTTGCTCCTGGAAGCAGACTTTCAAGAGTTCCTACAGCACCCAGATGATTCACCTCATGAATGTCCAGAGAATGCCCCAGAACACAGCAATATACAGGAAAACAAATACAAGAAGTAAAAATGAACAAAGAGAAAGATGGGAAGTAACCACAACCTAGTTCTTATTACAGAGAGTCTGCATTACTAAAGCACCCTTGTTCATAAAATTAGAAAGGAGGGGGGAGTTTTCAGGTAGTAGTCAGGGACTTGTGATAACAAAGCCTGTTCCTTGAACAACAAAATGCCTTGTGTAATCTTTGCAAAAAATGTATAGTGGCATCTGTCTCACCTCATTTTGGCTGACCAAATGAGAGCTGACCCAAACAAGCCATTCATGATCCCACTGTACCGGATAAAGAAAGAGAGGTGGTTGTGAGCAGTGATTTGTTAGATGCCTATTGAGGATGAAATGAATTGCCCTATAGGTGTGCTTTTCTTTCCACATTGAATCTAGAGGGAATCCAGCTGTTTAGTTCACACAGATGCCTAACCTTGGATAGCTAAAGCACAGCAGATTATGTCCAGGCAGAATTCACACCTGAATTCAGCCACTGTATTCCCCCCTACTTAATTGAGCAGAACTGGACACAGCATCACTCATGCTGGCTAAAGGATTTTTAAGGCAGATGAAAGGAAGAAAGGGATAAGTCTATGTCCAAGATGCATTTCTTGGAACCCTGGGTCACTACAGCCTTGAGCTGCCTGCCAGTCCTTGCCACACTTCAGCACTTGTGTCTGGCCCTTACTTCTCCTTTCTAAATTAGGCAAAAGTGCTACTTTTCTCCCCTAAAAGGATATTGAGAGAAGAAATATGTGACACTACGAAATGAGGGCCATACAAGTGTGTAACACACAGAGCGTTTAACCTGTGCTCATGAGAATTCCTAAGCTGAGGCTTACACCCAGAAGTTGAAAACTACAACAAATAGAGATTATTCTGATAGCTTCTTCTCTTATATTGTTCTGTACCAGCTGTGCCATGCTATACAGCACTGGCATATCTCTCTCTCTATTATATTTGGTGTCCTAATCCTTTGAGTGTCCTTACGCCTTCTACATCCAATGCCAGAGGCTGTGGTGCATGTTGCAGTCAATGGACTTCATGCATAGGAAATTGGGATACTCAGCATTTTAAAAATGGGATAAATAACAGAATAATGGGCTTTGTTTTATAAAATGTGTGAAACAATTTCAGTCCCCACATCTGTGCCCATTCTACTCCCGTGACAATGTGGTTTGGTAGTGTACTTATTTTCCTTTTTTGAAGGAGAGTTTTCCTCTCATTTGTTGCAATATGGAAGTTTCTCAGAGACAGCAGGAAATAATGTAATAAAAGAGAAGCTGTACAACTAGCTTCACACAAAATGTTACTGACAATATAAAGTGAAATTGGGGGGAAATATTTTTTCTTGTAGCTCTTTCAGTTTCATTACTTCTTGGTGGCATGTGTTAATGGTAGCCAGTAAATCAACCTGCAGCAGAAACATTTTGAGTTTTATGAAGTTGATGGATCCGTTTAAAATGTGTATGGTAGTGCTCCTTCCATGTTTGTGTCAGAAGGAGCTGAGCAAAACCAGGCAGGATTGCTCCAACTGCTTTCAGAAAATCTAGGACTCTGTGTAACATGACCTATGCTTCTCACCGCTAATCAGCATTAGATGATGAACATTGTTGAAACAGCCTGAGATTTATCAATCAGCATGAAACTGTGCTCACTGTGATATAAAGCCTAAGACAAAATATTGCAACCAGTAATAATTCATCTCACTGAAAACCAACTGTGCCAGAAAGCCTGTGCTCTGGTTAGACAGTACACAGCTACAGAAAAGGAAAACTGGCAAGAAGAAATGTGAAAATGCGCTTTGGTGGTACAAATCTACACAAGTTTGGCACTATTAAAATTATAAGGAAAAGGAGGAAATCTGAGATCTGATGTTTCTGAGAAAACTCCCACTGATTTCAGTGGTGACGGGATTTCACCCCTAAGTCAGTATTCACATTCCCTTCCTCCTCTGGATTTCTTCCTTGTAAAATGGCCTTTTACATTTTCTGCATTAAAGAAACTTTTGAAAGAGGCTGCCCCCGCTCAGCCTCTTGCCAGCTGCAATCAAAGGTCTGCCTTGTTCTGATGGCTTGCTCTTTGGAAGGGAAAAAGTAAAGTTATTCATCCATTAATCATATTTTCAAATGCTAGGTAAGAACAAAGTATTATTGTTGGAAAGACTGCCTTTGAAATGGGTTCACTTTGGGAAAGATGCTTTGAGTCTTTTTGTTGTAGTTCACTTTTAAATTCAAATCCACTAAAAAAACTACTGCATTAGTATGCATGTTCCTGCATTTTTTCAAGCTAAAGATGTTTGGCCAACATAATTTTTTTAAAATACCCCAATGTTTTGCTGCACAGGATTGGAATGCTGCTTCTGCTGCTTCTTATTCACAGGGAATACTGTTGATACACCAGTGGCAATACTTTAAGTGCCCAACCAGAATGATTTTGTTATTTTTATTGTTTTAGCCTGAGGTTTAGATGATAGACAAAGAACTTGAGGATGTGAGAAAAGTTCTAGTATGGGAGAAGTAAGACTACTCTATTAAAAGATATTCTTTTGGCACATGATTTCTTTATTGCACAGCCTACTGTGGAGGCACATCAGGTTAGCTTAATAGTAAGAAACAGACCAAGTGGAGCAGCAGGTCCGGCTAAGGCAGCTGCCAGCTTCCACTGGTGGCTCACTAAGAGTCAACACTGCACTCTCTGGTAGGACACGCTACCTTTGGGCTCCAGCCAGTGTATAAAACTCATCTCACCAGTGCTGGGGAGCAGGAGATTGGAGCTCCATGTAGATCTGAATGGAGCTGACCACAATCTAGTGGTGAGACCACTACTGCTGGAGAACACAGAGACATGTAGAGGCACTGGCTGCACATCTGAAGACATTAAGCCTTCCAAGACATCCATGCAGGGGCAGTAAGCACCAAAATAAGATAGGCATTTGTGTGCAGATGATTGGGTATTTTACATTCCTTTTTCTTCCAGTTAAGTTTTGTGCTGTTCTTCACAAGTGAGGTGGAACAAGGTTGTTCCTAAGTGTTCTGTCCCTGCGCTATCTACACTGACTGCCACAGCCCCCACCAGCAAAAGCCTGGAGTGCTCAGCCAGAAGGACATGTTAACTGAGGACATCCACCATAGCAGTGAGTCCCTATCGCGGGTGAAGTTGGACATGGGCACCTTTGGAGGCCATGTCTGTGCTTACAAATCAAACATGGATGCTCCTGGGCACTGAGACTCAGTCAACCACGCTGGTCAGTTGTCCAGACCTGGCTACGGCTCTCCCACCAAAGCATGGCTTGGGAGAAAATCCTGTACCTACAACATATTTTGGATGTGGCTGCTTGATTTCAGAGGCCAGGAGTGTTTAATGGCCTGGGCACAGCCCTAGGGCTGCATCTGCCACTGGAGCATTGCTGAGTGTATTGCATGCACTGCCATGGCAGAGCCTAAGAGACAGCAGCTGGGATCAGACCCAACTGCTCCATGCCCACTGGACTGATTAAGAGCTGATGCACACACCTATCACTCAGCAGAAGTCAGTGGGTCTCCATCAGTTTCAGATCAACTAAGGACCTACCCTTTTGCCTTTGAATACTCGCCTAGGGACTGAGCCCAATCCCAAACTCTTTTAAGTGGGCTGACATCTCCTACAAGCTTTGGCTTTGTGTCAGGTCTCAGGAATTCTGCTCTTCAGGGGTGCCAGGTACACACAATCCTGTCAAAGTCCATGGAGCAATGGTTGCTCAGCATTTTGAAAAAAAGCCTTCTTTCATTTAATTTCCTAAATAATGGAATAGTAAACGAACTCTGGTGCAAAACATGATAGCTTCAGTTCTTGGCCTAAAAGTAAATTAGTATTGCTTACCTTCGTGTCATACTTTGTCATCTTTGGATTAAAAAGCCTTTTGTTATAAGAATGTTTATATTAAAAGTGCGTGTGTAAATGCATCCAAACAAATGTACGCACATGCACAAACAATCTTATTTTTCCGAAGAGGTCTTCTTTCATTGGCTTCATTTGAAAATTAATGCTCTCATAAGATGAGTTTTAAAGTCATTTAATGTAACAATAGCCTGATGATTAGCATTCGGCAGTTATTCCTAAAGCTATTTTACAGGCTTGCTTCTGATGAATTCCTGCTTTGACACACGGTTACGTTTCAGTAACTTCTCTTTCTTTTCCATTTTCCCACAGCTGCTGTAATCCATAACAAGTAATTGTTTAAAACATGAAATCAGCAAGCATCTCCTGTAATTTGCCTTTCTTTCTTTCATGGCCATTAAGAAATAGACTGAAAGAGGGGAAAATAGTAAAATGTTCCTTCTGTCCTCTTTTTTTTTTCACTATCTATTCATTTTCCAAATAGTCATCATAAAGAAGAAAATGCTTATAGAGGGAAGAAAAACCACAAACAAACCTAATCAAAAGCTTTTTGCTTGGAGTCATTCAGTTTGCTATTCAAACCAGGAAAGTGTCTATAGTTAGACATGGCTGTGTTCCTTGACAACATGAAAACCTGGCAGAGTATTATTAGAGCAGAAACTAAAGAGCAGCTGTTAGTTAGCACCTGGTTCCCAACAGCGGACTGGAAATACAAAGAGAGACTCTCTGTGTGTGCCCTGGCAGCAACAAGGGAACAAACAGCTTAAAATCCACTCTTCCCCTAAAAAAGCAGTGCTCTCCTTATGGTGTCTACACAGAGCCCTGAGAAATCATTGCAAAGGGAAAGGCTAAAGAGAGGAAAGGGCCCAAAGGATAGTGAAAACCAAAACAAGGCACCTGCCTTACCTTGCCACAGCTCGGTGCTGCCTCTGCTTGTCAGTGGGTGAACGAGAGAGGACAGGGACAGACTCGCTGCTTTATTGGATTGGCCAAACTATGTGTTCAGCAATTAGACAGTTAGGCATTTGTGCCTCGGGTGAGCTATAAATATAATATCTCCAAAGTACCAGCCATCAGCAGGAGATAAGGACGGCAGCATCTCTGTGCTACCAGCCTTTTAAGGCATCACAGCGAGAGCAACACGGGGCACCCGATGAACGGGACTGCCACGCTCCTGAGCTGTGCCAGCCCTTCACTCTGCTCCATTTGGGAGCCTGACCTTAAAATACACTCACCTGCTGCAGGGAGGTCCTGTGAGGGACCCTAAGGAGGTGGTGATATTTCAGGGCTTGATATTTTGGCTGAGCTATGAGCAACTCTCATTTCTCAGTCAGATTATCTGCTAGGGCTCTGGGATTGACAGAAAACACCCTAGGAAATGCCAACTGCTCTGCGGATGTAACAAACTCCAACTCCCCTTTGTCCATCTGTCTGCCTGTCCATCCCAGGTGCTCTGCCTTGTTGCAGGAGTGTCTGTGCCTCATGTCCTGCCTTGTTTTACCCTGTCACCACTTCATGTGGGGAACCGCAGTGCCAGTATCATTTCCAAGCAGAAAAGATAGCACCTTTAGAGAACAGCCTGAGGTCACAAAATAAATCCGCATGGGCAGTGGGGCTGTAGCTCAGGAGCAAGCTCCTTGCTCGGTACTCCCTTCCTGCTGTAATGCAGGTGTGATTCTGGGTGAAGGGGACACTCGTACATGGAAGGAGAAAGAGATTAGAGGTGGAAAAAAGCTCTTTTAGCAGCATCTGTGGACAGTGTTTTGCTGGCTCTGGAGGAAAATCTGCCCAGGCAAGGCTCAGTGTAGAGGTGAGATTACAACCTGCCTATACAACTTGCCAATATTGGATCCATCTCTGCATTTCTATGTACTTTTGCAGAGAAAGTCGCAGCAGAGACACCCTAGATATGATTTGAATGCCCTAGATATGGTTTGAACTATTTTCAGGTATTTTATTAAGGGAAGGGAAAAGAAAACCTCTCTTTAAGACAGGAAGGTGAAGAAATAACTTTGGGCAGCCTCCATGTGCAACCAAATGACTCCCCTTTACACAGCAGCATACTCCTCTGAAGTACTTCATGTGCTGTTGCACTGAGATTGCCTGTAGTTCCTCTTCCTGGCTGAAGCAGGAGTACTTACCCAGGGGTTTGATTTCATTGCTGGATTTATTTATTACTTCCACAGTCCTGAAGAACCCCCCACTCCCTTCATCTCCCTTTTCTCTCTCTTCTCTTCAGAGTGTTGGTCAAGCAATAGTTTCTAGGAGATAGAGTCACCTCCCAGCTTGTCTCTGAGCAGTTTGCTTGGATAGCAAGCACGGGTCAAGCTGTGCAGATTGGAAACTAACACAAACCGTGTGCCAGGCTTTCTGACATGACAAACTGATTTATGGTTTGACATGGGGCCCAGTCAGGTTTTATGGTTTTAACTCCAAACCAATGAGAAGCTGGCATCTGAAGGGTTCATCCTGACATAAAAAAGCTCACAACAGCATGTCCTCAGCCTCTGCCAAGCAACACGATTTGACAGCCTGAGTCAAGTCTCTTGGAACAAACGACTTTCACACATCTCCTTTTGTCCATGCAGAAGTGCCCAGCTTCCAAGCACTGTGGATGAGGAGCATGGCCTAGAGAGGTTAGGGAGATGAGAGAACTGTCACACAGATTCTATGATTCCTGATGGAAATAGCATTCATGCTAAAGCAAGCGGCCTTTTGCTGCATGTTCCTTTAGCTACTGTGTAAACAGCCCTTTTGCATTTCCCAGAACAATAAACAGTCATGAGAAGCCGTATAAGCAGCAAAAATATGGTAGTTAGTTAGGACATATGTTTGGAGCTCTGGAAAGCCTCAACCTTTTCATATTAGTCAATTTTTTGTCTGCATGATTCCAAGGTCTGGGTGACATTGTAGAAACAACCTGGATAAAAGATGGTTGTCCCCTTCCCCAGTCCAGGATGTACTCAGCACTAACGACATGTTTAATCCCCAGGTGTCAGCCCAATTACAGAGCACATTTGGAACTGGTGTAAACACTGGGGTAAACGTGGCCTCCCAGCACACTTCATCTAACTACTAGAGAATATGGTTTATAAATCTGTTATCATAAACATTACTGCTTTTCTCTCTGAAAAAAAAAAAAGAATGTCCTGTAAAGCTGGTTTGCCCCATTAAACTGTCCCAGTTTCATAGAACTACAGGATCACAGAATGGTTTGGATTGGAAGGGAACTTAAAGACCATGTAGTTCCAATCCTCCTGCCATGGGCAGGGACAACTTCCTCTAGACCAGGTTGCCCAAAGCCCCCTCCAACACTTCCAGAGATGGGGAAGTCACAACTTCTCTGGGCAACCTGTTCCAGTGTCTCACTGCCCTCACAGTAAAGAATTTCCTCCTAATATCTAATATAAATCTACCCTCTTTCAGTTCAAAGCTGTTTCCCCTTGTCCTATCACTACATGTCCTTGTTTTATGTGCAAATGTCTTATATGAAAGGTACTGGTGTGAACTGTGACTGCAAAGGGCTAGAAGAAGCAGTCAAGCTGATGGCTTGCTAGCACAGCCAAATCCCCAGTTCATAACAGCAAATGCTAATCCCATCTTCCTCACTGCAAGGGCCTGAGCGTAAAGTATTTGCAAAATATCGACTACCAGCAAAATCTCCACAGTCTCCCTCTTCCCCTCTGGGTCTGCTTCTAAGTCTCTGGCAGTCAATATTGTGTGTACAGAATCTACATCTAAATCCCCCAAATTAGATTAAAGGCTCAACAACATCATGATTTTAATCACTGTGCTACCTACCATGAGCACAAATGTCAGGACAACAAGGTCAGATTCCCATGAATATCTGTTAGTAGAGCTCTTCCTTTAGGAAAGGCAGTATTGGTGTGAGCTGGTGGGATTTTTGTTTGTTAAAGCTATCCTGAAGATATACATCCTTCTTAGATGCTCTGGCATCTTCTGTGACTTGTAGAGAATGGCAGGGCAAATCCCCACTGTGAGGGATCAGGGGTAAAACCCCATGGCAGGGGGTTGGAACTATATAATCTTTATGGTCCCTTCCAACCCAAACCATTCTATGATTCTGTGATGGTTCTATGAAAGCCTCTAAGCCAGCCATGCTGCGCTTGGAGGAAGAACATGCACAGGTGCTGACTCCTGTGCAAGCCTGCAGCACAGAGCCTTTTGCCAGGAGGCATGTGGGGCGTCAGGAGCACTGCACAACTTCAGTCCTTCCCACGCCTGTGAAAAACGTTTGTGGCAGGCAGCATTTGGGCTACAGCAGTGGCAGCCCCAGGGATGCCAGTGACCTCCAGGATCCTGGGGATAGAGCTGCACCTGGAGGATCTCAACCCCAGCTCCATCCTGGTGCGTGCCTGTCCTCACTGCCACCACCATGCCCAGGCTCTGGAGCACAGGCAATCTGAAGGTGCCTTCATATGAAGTAGCAAAGTGTGTGTGTGATTTCCAAGGGCCCCATCTCTGCCCGGATTCCCCTCCTGCCCTGTGTTTTGAGCTGAAGCGCCAAGAAGATGTCATCACTGCAGATACATGCAGGCCTGAGAACAGGCTGAAACACTCCAAGCCCTATGACCTTTGTGTTTTCCATGGGTGCTGTCATCAGCAGTTCACCTCACCTACTTTTTGGCCATCAAGAGCTGGCATCTAGTGTAAGCTAGTTATCTGCAGGCTTTCTCTGGTGCACGGAGGTGCCTGTCTCCCGCTGCTGACTACAGGGGGAGAGAAGATGACTCACACCAGGCAGCTAACTTCTGGTGACTGAAGTTGTGTGAAATGTGCCCCACTCAGCGTGAGATGCCCTTGCTGTGTGTCATGTGCCACAAAAATGCTGTATGGACCAGATATAGGTTAGCCTAGCCCATTTTCTTGCCTCCAGCAATGGCCAGCAGTTCATGCTTGGGAATGTGTATTCCCCAGAACAGTTCCCTGAATTCCCACAGGTTTTGGTTTGGGGACACTCTGAGACTGAAGCAAACTAGATTTAATGACCTTGATGGATTTTTATTTTCTTTTTTCATTTTCTTTTTTTATCCTTTTCTTTCTGTGAATTTCTCATCTGTTTCTGAACCCAAATGCTCAGGCTGTTTGGTCAGCCCCATGCCCAGTCTTGTACCCCCCAGGCCTGGGGACTGGCAGATGCTCAGAGCACAGGCAGGAGCTCTTCCCCCAGCACAAACGATACCACATTCAGGTAAATGCTGCAGATGAGCCTTAGTTTGAAAATTCAGACACCCAGCTCTCCCAAACCTCTAAAACCAAAGTTTGCATGGAAAACCTGGGGAAGCTTTCCCCTTTCTTCCCTTCTCCATGCCCTCTTCTGCATCCAGTCCCCATTCTGCACCGCTGCCATTCTGTCCCTACTTAATGGCCCGTATCTCAGAGTTTGCTTTGCAAATCTAGTGACACAGCACTGACAAAAGCCCTGAGGAAAGAGAGGACTAGATGGTGCATCTTTAGCTCTGGGTAAGTTTTCAGAGTACAAACAAGTTTGGAAAAACACAAATAATTCCTTCTTCACTCCTCCATTTATCTGCCCAGCAAATGTTCCAGCTCACAAAAGGCCACTGCTCTTAGCAGCTGTTTCATGGCCTTTCCCATTTTGGCTGAAATACTCGTTCACTCTGCTGTAGCTGCTGTTTTTGGATCATGCTAAGACTTCTTCAATCCAAAACTAAATCTACCCTCATAATCCAGCATACTAAATCCTGATAAAGCTAAGCAGGCTTCACCTAACAACAGGCTGAAATACAACTATTTATGGGTTGCAGTGACAAAGGGATCCAAGTGATTGCCTGAATTCGAAGCAGATGAGAGAAGCAATCCCAGTAGCACTGCATTTTGGGGTCCCATTTGCACACTTACCTGCCTGTTTGAATTTATGTATTTACCTCGCTGTACCTAACTAACTCCGCCAGTGAGTACGAGTACATGAGCAAAAGAAACTTTCAGGACTCCTTTTAGAAGAGAGGTATTTTTGCATGAGATAACTGTTATCTGAGGGAAATACACTGCTACAAACCCAGCAGCAAGAGTCAGGAATTGCCACTAGCAAAATTAAGCAAGCAAAAGCCCAGCCTGCTTCACCTGCCCCCAAATGCAAGGGTGGTTGTATGGATAAGGAATTTCAGCCTAAGTAGTTTTATTTTGTCATGCATAAGAGACTAAAGGAGACTTTTGTAATAGAAGCTGTAGATTGCCTTAAGCGTAGGTGTAATTGCCAGCCCACCCATAAATAAGCAATAATAATTCCAACTCTGGCATTAATTCATTGTGTGACCTTGGACATGACACTCACATCCACTTTATCAAACCTGGCAAGTGCGTGCAAGTCCCACTGAAGGACACAGAAGCTGTAAGTGCCAGGCACTTAAAAAAAAATCAAATTAAGCTCCTGGGGGCTCAGGTTTCCCACTTACAGGGGAAACTATGAGAGAGATGACTGCTGAGAACAAGATCTGGAAAACACACCAAGATCATAAAACCCACCAACCCTTAGCAAACTGAATATTTCCCAGACCTCCACAGCCATTAGAAGGATCCTTCTGGCAGTAGCACATTGCCCAGCAGAAAGCCCCAAGACTGGCTGTGATAACCCTGTCCCTACATCTTCTGCCTCAAGGTTCATGCTGGGTGGGGAGCACATAGTCTCAAGCAGAGGTGCTCCAGCACCCCAAAATTGTCCTGTCTGCACACACTATGTCACAATCAGTAATCTGTTCTTAGGACATATTAAATTAGACTTCAGTTGTAAGACCACTATGACATTACACTACCTTCAAAGACACTTCCTAAAACAGCTCAGAAATAGAAACTAGGATAATGCAGCTGACAGTGGTGGTAAATCTAAAATGGTGCACAAAATGTTTAAGCCTTGTATCGTCTCTGTGCACTGTAGAATAGAGCAGTATCCCCCCTTTTTGGCATTGACCTGGTGTAAGCCTTGTGGATCAGGTTAGCCTGCCGAAGGCCATCGTGTGCAATTTGAAACAAGCCCAGCAATATTAAAAAGTTATGTTTATAAAGAACAGCTGCTGGCGTTACGGTGTATATCCTTCCCCTGGAGACATCATCAGCTGCATAACTCGTAACTCAAACTTTGCTGGTGGTTTGTTACATTGCTGATAGAAGTGCAGCACAGGGCTACCACGTTCCTTTTAGGCCCTTTAGCACAATGAGAAAAATTTCACTGTAGAGCCTAGATTAGCCTGGACACAAGTGCCAAAATTGATGTCAAACCTGACACTGTTTCCCTTTACCTAGATCCTGTATGTGACTGTGATAAGCCTCAAATGCTTGTTTTCTCTTTGTTGAGTCACTGATTTACCTCTTTTCTCATCCATAACATAAAAATTCTTCAGCTGATTGTATGAATACTTTATCTGTTTCAGTGATGTCTTTTGTGAGAGCACACAGGGATTTTGCTGGTGCCTGAAAAAGCTACATGTACAATAACTGGCATCCTAATTTTATGGCCAAGTTTGGCAGAGGACAGGACACTTAGCAGGGGGAAAGCTTTTTATGGTACCTCAGCTAAACATCAGCACTACTTGTATCATTATCAGAGCTGCTCAGATTTTTCAAAAACAGTTCCAAGACAAATAATCAGTTCTATGGCCATGCATTAAAAGCCTTGACAGACATATTTAGCCATTAAGTCATTGGAGGGCTGAAACATGCTGAACAAGGAAGCGATATGTCTTTGCTATGTGTGTCTTGTCAGCTGAGACTAGCTAAATTGTTAGTTATACACTGATCAAAATGCACAAAGAGCTCTCTGATTTTCAGATTGCTGGGAAAAAAAAAAACCCAAACCACAGTGACCTTTTCATGGTTTAAAAAGATACACTAAGCTAACTGATACTGTTCCTGTTTTACATCAAATTATAAAATAGAAGAAGTATGATTCTGTATAGCAAGAATGGCCATGGTAAAAGACCTCAGTTTATCTATGAAGCTATGTACCTGTTTTTCACTTGAGGAAAAAAAACAAACCAAAACTAAACCCTGTTCTATATAGGATACAGTTGAAGGATGGTGAGATCAGAACCTTCATCATGCAAAATCTGCATTCTGGTTTTGCGCATCTCCTGACCATGAATTTGCTGATCTTTTTCTAATTGCCATCTGTATGCCACATATAACCATCATCCAGTGTAATACTAGACCACCTTAGCACTTCCGAAATTTTCTTTGCATTTCTTTCCATGTTCAACCACCTCTTTTCCTCTTGGCTGTTACAGCTGACAGGCCACATATCTCCCCTGCTTCCTTCCTGCCGCAGGCACCTGTGGTGTCAGCAGTGTACTCTGCCAACCACCCCTCCCCATTCAAGCCATGAAACCCACAAGCTAATCCTCTCTGTCTCTGCCTCCTTACCATCCTTGCAACCACTACCTTTCCCTCCGGGATTAACAGGTGTTTCCACAAAACATCTGCATTTTCCCCCCTTCACCTCATTCCCCATTTTATCTCCTGGTTTATCTCCACATTATTCCTCCCTGTTTGCAGCTGACAAATGTTCTTGTGTTTTCCCTCATCCATCAAGCTGTGCACAAGTGTGCACGACTGGCTCCTTTTTGGCAGGGCACACCAAACCAAGATGAGAGCTGAAGCCATCTGTTGCAGCTGTTGTTTCACAGCTCCTCCACCATGCTGGAGCACACCACTGCCTCGCAAGCAGGAGTCTTGTGGAAAGCATTTCAAATGGATAAATCACCCAGACACGCAAGGTATGCCCAGCACCAGCGATAGGGGCAGCTGCTGAGTGTAACCCAAGCCTCTCTTGGAAAACACTTCTGTAAACAAATCTGCCATTTAAATTTTGGGCACAAACATTAAATATTCTGGGAAGGACCTTGCCAAGATGGAGATGAGGGGTTCACACCTCTCTTTGACCTGTGATTGCACTAAACTTGGCTCCAGCTCAGCAGACAGAAGTGCTTCTTTCTATCATCTTTTAGGAAGAATGTGCTCTTTACAAGAGCATATCAAGAAGAAGGCATTTTTCTGAGTCCCTGCATGAGCTCTGGGCATTGCCCATGGTTTGCAATTGAGCTTGGACCTGAAGATATTCAACAGTCACCAAACCTACAAGTGTATAAAAATAAAGGCCTCATGGCATTGAAGAGACCAGAACAAAGGGAAGCACAAATAAAAAAGTGATCTCTGTCTTTCATGCTGAAATGCTTTTAGGGCATTCAACTCTGTGCATCATCACAACAAATCCTAAAATGACACCAGATCCTGGACATGTGGGCTCTCTGGCTCCAATCCTGCTTTGGCCCTTATCTATCTTTCTGTACAGGAAGGGCTCTAGGGACAACTTTGCCTTCTACAGATTAAATTTTTAGGAAAACAAATGCTGATGTATAGAAATACAGTAAGTTCATTAATAGAATCTAATAGGTTGAGGGAGGTTATAGCTTAAAAAAAAAAAAAAGACAAATCTGAATGCTGCAGAAGAGGTGTGAATCTCCATTTACTCGACAGCTGGGTACCAAAACAACACAGAGGGTGCCTGCTCCTCTGCAAAGCTGCAGGACTCTTCCAGGCTGGCTTGTGCAGAGCCACGAGAAACATTGGTAAGAGCTCACCTGGGCACTTAACCAGCTCAGCTGCTCCTTTCATTCCTCTGGTTTATGACATCCAGGCCCATAAACCATCCATGAAATGATTAAGGACCCAAAGCTGAGCTCTGTGATGTATCCTTCACATGAGGCCTCTCACTGTCGCAGCAGGAGAAACCCCTCACTCCCCAACTTCTGCTACAGCTTCACCCAGTGTATCCAGCCCAGGAGGAGCTACTCTGCAGTCATAATCATCTGCCACCAAACGTGATGTAAAGTCACTTCGCTGTCTATAGAAAAGTGTTACACCACTGGTGTTACACATGCTGCAGGGCACTGTGGCTTGGAGAGGAGGAGGAGGAAGGTGTGGTAGGGGAGGCTCAAGGGATCCCAGAAACACAGCTCCCAAAGTCACCTTTCTGGCACAGTTGTGTTAAAGGACTGAATAGAGAAGCTTTCAAATGTGTGACCTACTGCTGCTACGATGAAAAATTATTTGCATCATCTCTCAATGTGACTGTAACAGAGCATTTCTGCTCCTTTCAAACAAGGTATCATGCCAGCAGCTCAAATTGCTCAGCCTTTTCTTGCTAGCTTGGTATATTTGAATGCCAGGATCTGATCAAGGACTACTCTCATGCATAACACTGGCCGGCCAGCAGTGCTTGTGTAAAGCAAAATAACTCATGGGTCAAAATCATTCTTCACGGGGGTGAATTAGGTTAATGTCAAACAGTCCAAGCTCATTACTCCTGATGTTAATGTGACAGTGCCATGTGTGTCTACAGTCCTAACAAAAGAAGCAAAAACTTTTGGTATCAGGGGCCAGTTTGGAAACTTTGCAAATGACGATGGGCACTAGTGTCTCATATGGTATCTCAACACAGAGATTGCTTGATGCAAAGCATTGGCTAACATGGGTCATGGATCTGGGAGAACAGATGGAAAATAAAACTGTGCTAGTAGAAGATGGAGTATGATAAATGACTTTTGGTTTTAATATTTTCCAAAAATCTCTCACCAGTACATCCATACCTTCAATGGAAGAAAATGCCCTCACAGGATATTACAGAGACGTTCTTCATGCCAAGCATGTTCATGTCGTTGTCAGCCTGGAATAGTTTTGCTAACATTAATTCTTGTCTTGATGCAGCCAAGATCTAACTAACTACATGTATTATCACTGTTTATATGTTTGTATCTACTGTAATTGTTAGTTTATGCATATATTTGAGCTGGTGTTTTGAGCATATAAAGGATTAATGCAAGGAGGCTTAAATCCTGCTCAGTCTTCAAGGAGAAGCTTTCCTTCACAGTCATCATGCATTAAAGTAAGCACCAGGATAGTGATATCTTTTTCCCTGTCTGGGGAAAAAATGGATAAGTGCCCCCCTATCCAGAAGGCACCAACACTCAGGTCAGGTGATGGCATGAATGGGAGAGGTGTGAGTGGCACCCAGGGGAGAAAACAGATGTGCAAGGACACACATATCCCTGAAAAAACATCCCTTCATTGAAACCCATGTTCTGGACAAAGTCTTGCTTAAAGATAAGCTTCCAGTATGTAAGCATGCTGAGAACATTTTAACTGAATAAAACAGAGAACAGAGTTAGAATAATCTGTCTGCAGCTGTAAGTTTTCTTTTATTTCTGCACAGCTGCCTCTAAATAAGGATATTTTACTGCTGATCTTTGGATTCCAGCATAAATTCATTCCTTACTTTATCTCCAAGTCTGTCTGGTGGTAGGAGTGATTTAAGGATAACTGGCAAACCATCGTCATTCCATTCCAAAAGAAATGACAATTCAGTAAAGGGAGGTGTTGGACTGTTCTCCTAGAAAATATACAAAGCCAGAGGTAGCCAGATGTTTCTTTCCCAGTTTCATGGGTCATGAAATTTCTAAGCCACTGTCCATCATATTTGAAAAATTATGGCCGTGAAGTGAAGTTCCTGATGACTGGAAGAAGGGAAATATACCCCCCATTTTCAAGAAGGGGAAAATGGAAGACCCAGGGAACTACAGACCAGTCAGTCTCACTTCTGTGCCTGGAAAATCTTGGAGCAGATTGTCCTGGAAAGCATGCTGAGGCACATGAAAAACAACAAGATGGTTGGTGACAGCCAGCATGGTTTCACTAAGGGGAAATCCTGCCTGACCAATTTGGTGGCCTTCAGTGATGGGGCTACAGAACAATGATGGGGCAAAGCAGTTGACGTCATCTACCTGGACTTGTGCAAAGTGTCCCAGTGTGCACTGTCTCATACAACACCCTTGTCTCCAAATTGGAGAGACATCA
>NW_009910489.1:0-208 GCF_000696875.1 Nestor notabilis
CACTCGCTGTGGTGGTTTTGTTATCATTCAGAGAAAGTATCTGCAGGCCAGCTCTCCTGATACACTTCATTCTCTAAGGTCGACAGCATGGTGTATATTTACGTTGCTCAAAAATAGCATCATCTAAACCCCATGCAAAGTGCTGAGAGGGAAATTACAGTGCAGTCCTGCCGTGACCGGAGGCGATAATGGCCTTCCTATTCCTCAC
>NW_009910489.1:219-10350 GCF_000696875.1 Nestor notabilis
GGTGGCGGTGCCTCGCCTTACCCGGTCTGCCAGCCAGCCCCAGCCCCCTGAATGGGGTGAGGGGACCTGCTTCTGAAGGCTACGACCCACAGCAGCTCTGGGAGGGTCCCCAGTGTTGAAGTGTTCCTTCAACACTGCTTTGCTGACTGAGCTGCTGGACTTGAACTGGCTCCAACAAAGCTGATTTGGTAAATCAGAAGAACCAAACCACTCACTGCACTAACTCAGCTGCCTCTGGGCTTCACAATTTACCCTTAAAATTCTCACGATGCTTGGGGCCAGCCTGTCACAAGTGGTTGCTGTGAAGGGAAGCTCTTTGGGAAGCTGGTGACTGCGAGCGAGGCTTTGGTGCCCCAGGCACAGCCCCGGCTGCTGTGCTGGCGGCAGTGGTGTGGGTGCAGGCAGGCGTGCAACCTGCGGTAAGGATGTGGATCAGGACGGTGCTGATGTCAGAGGGAGCACAGGGCTACAGCCCCTTGTTCTTCCTCTGCATTGTCCTCTTCCTCTCCCCCTTTCCATTAAGTTCACATCTGGCCCGCACAGCACAACGCTGTGCTCCCTAGAGGTACTGCACTCCAAATAGCTGTGAGTGACAGCCTGGGTAGAGGACCTGTGTCAGCACAAGGGTGTTTTGGGGATCTTTTGGGAGTAATGTGGAATGAACAATGTGACAGTGAGAGCCATGCTCTGGGCTTTCCTTGTCCAGGGAGAAGGACAAGGAAACCAAACCAAACAGGAAGCAACCAAAGCTAGGCAAGACTGGAAAAGAAGGCAAACCACAGATGTGCCCCTGTGAGGGAGCCTAGGATTGTGCAAGGTAATCTTTCTTTTCACTGGAGGAAACCAGAAGTCCTGCAAAAGAGCCTAACGCCCATAGGCTTTCAAAGACAAGGAGAGACAATGGAGCTATTTCTTCTTACACAAGAACAATTAAGTCACACAGTGCTGTCTTCAACTAATAACAGGCTGGATTAGAGCTACAGAGCAGAAAAGTCTGGGTTAAAGCCAGTTTGCAATCCTTAATGCACTCAGATTTGAAAACTGTATGGCATTATGAGAGGCTTTGGGTATAATCCCTGTAAATAAATAAACAAAGGAGTTGAAGATAAAGGCTGGATTACGAAGCACTGAAAATCTTTGCTGATGTCAATGTGAGATGTGGACACAAGGAATAAAGGATAGTTCCAGAATCCTGGTTTAGCAATGGGACTTTTCTGTTAAATTCCTCTCTTCTCACAAGCCTTGGGGCATACCTAAGGACTAATAGGTTGTCCTACACAAATTGAGCTGGGGATTGAAAGAGCAGGGTGCAGCCTGCTTTCCACTGACTCCCTGGGGGTTCACTCATAGCAAACTGTAAATTAGTTTGGAGTAGGTGGTGCAGTGTCTTCCCCACATAAAATGTCCATATGGGAATTAGTCGAAGTGCTGTGATCAACCTGACTGCTAATCAACTCCCCTATTTGCATGAGCTTTAAGGCCCCTTGTGTGTGCATGTGTTCATGTAAGGACAAAGCTTGCACATCTGAAGTCCCTGGCAAAGTTCTGTCATGCTTCAGTGGCTGCAGGACCTGGCTCCAGGAGCTTGCTGTGAGTGGGCTAAGGCTGGAGACCATCAATAATGTTAACATTGTATTTCCTTCAACTGTGTTATTTGATCAAGGCTGACATAGGATTACAATCCCTTTATTACTATTAGCTAGAAATACTCTGATTCACAAATCCCAGCTGCTTTTGCCTTCGTATTTTAGATTGGAAAAGTGTTTAACTCCTGAAAGGTCCCTTCATAATGCTTTTCTCCTGAAAACAAAAGTTGCTAATAAAATCATTAGGCCACCTAAACGCTGGCTTAGTTTGTGTACATGTTTCAGTAGTAAGGAATAGTTGTATGATGCAGAATCAGAATCTAAAATCCGAAGCTGTACCTATTGCATATCAGAATATTCAATTACCTTCCATGGATCTGAGTCAGAATGTCAGTTCCTGTGCCTGTGTCCTCTACCAAACCTTGAAATGAGGAGGTGCAAACTCCAAGAAATAAAACTTGATCAAATTTTCTGCAGAAAATCCTGGGGCATACACCTAAGGATAAGAATGAGGAGAAGGAAGTAGATACAATCAAGAAAGAGAAATGCTCCTTATTTGCTTTGTTCTGAAGGTGTGGTACAGGGGGATCATGAACATGCTTACGATGATCTGGGCACAGGAATTTCACCTTAAGCCAAATGTTTTCTGAGAAGGTGAAGAACTTACTAGGGAAACAAGGGCAACAAGTTTGAAAAGGACTCTTAGGGGAAAAAGGTGAAAACTACCCTATGACAACAACGGACAGCTTCCACCTGCACTAGGGCTTGTGGTCCTGGTAGAGTGGTTTAAAGAGTTTAGTGCCCCTAAGGAACTTGCTAGGGTTTATGCAAATCCATGCTATTGGGCATGACAGTGGCCTAGAAGCATTCTTGTAATCTGTCCCTCCATCTCCGATGAGAATCTAGGAACTAACAGCAGTAACTTCCTAAACCATTTGCTTAAGGGCTACCTGTGCCCTGCAACAAAATTCCTCCATCTGAAAAACTGAGTAGTTCCCAGCCAGGTTACTGACTAAATTTGCTGCTCTTCTTGGGAAAACAAAACAAAATTACAACTTTATAGAAGTGTATGATACCTATCATTTGGGCATCACACAAAATAAATTGGTTTAAAGCAGTATTCACACATGCACACCAGAGTTATCAAACATGTCATTAACATGTAATAAACATACTGACCTCAGGTTCCTTTTCTTGTGTAGTTAACCTTGTATCAGCAGAATACCCTGAAAATATTTCTTAGCTGTGAAAGAAGTAGACGAGACACACTAAGGACTTAGCAAGACTACAGATGGTAAATATCAATGCTAAGAGCTTTACTTGGTGTGATAAATGTCCTGGTGACATGTCTCAGAACTGTCATTACAAGGCAGAACCATTTGTGATGCAAAATATTTACAAACAATTGTAAGTGTGACTTAGCCCAGTTTAAATCATAGAATCATAGAACGGTTTGGGTTGGAAGGACCTTAAAGATCATCTAGTTCCTACCCCCCTGCCATGGCAGGCACACCTCCCACTAGACCAGGTTACTCAAAGTCCTATCCAACCTGACCTTGAACACTTGAACAGGGATGAGGCATCCACAGCTTCCCTGAGCAACCTGTTTTAGTGTCTCACCACTCTCACAGTAAAGAATTTCTTCCTAATGTCTAATCTAAATCTACCGTCTTACAGTTTAAAGCCATTCCCCTTTGTCCTGTCACTACATGCCTTTGTAAAAAATCCCTTGTAAAAAAACCAGGAACTTATTTTCAGAGTCAGTGGCGATTCCTTATCAAGAGTGAAGTTCTTCACAAGAAAACTTATCTTGGGGATGGTAATAATGGCCAGCATTGTGTTAGAGAGCTGTGATCTGTTAGCTAAATCTGCTTTTTTTCCAAAGTACTTTAAATAATTGATCAAGAAGATGAAGGGGGTGAGTTTCCTGGTTGTCTGAACTTCTTCTGATGCAGCTTCATTCCATTTCCTCATATCCAATCGCTGGTCACCAGAGAGAGGAGATCAGCACCTCTCACTCCACTGCACCACTTAAGGAAGTTATAGACTGCAATGGGGTCCTCCCCCAGCCTTCTCTTCTCCAAGCTGAACAAACCAAGTGACTCAGCTGCTGCTCTTGTCTTGCCCTCAAAATCTTCCACCATCTTGGTCTCCCTCCTCTGGACACACTGTAATAGTCTGAAATCCTTCTTTTATTGTGGCACCAAAACTACACACAGTATTTGAGGTGGGGCTGCGCCAGTGCAGTGTAGAGTGGGACGATCACCTCCCTTGACCAGCCGGCTATGCTGTGCTTGATGCACCCCAGGACACGGTTGGGCCTTTTACTGCCAGGGCACTGTTGACTCATATTCAACTTGCCATCAACCCACATCCCCACATCTCTTTCTGCACGGCTGCTTTGCAGCCTCTTATTCCACAGTTTGGAAGTATAACCAGGATTACCCCATCCCTGGTGGAGAAACTTGCGCTTGCTCTTGTTCTTGGTAAACCAGCTCTCTGGTCTATCTAGATGTCTCTGTAAGATCCTCTACCCTTAAGGGAGTCCACAACTCCTCCTAATTTAGTACCATCGGCAAACTTAATGTACATATGATTCCTTGTCCTGGGTTCAGCTATAGCAGTCATTTTTTCTCCTTCTTAGTAGCTGGTGCAGTGCTGTGTTTTTGACTTTCAGTCTGGGAACAATGCTGATAACACCGATGTTTTTAGTTGTTGCTAAGTAATGTTTACTCTGACCAAGGACTTTCTCAGTCTCATGCTTTGCCAGAGAGGAGGGGGAGCCAGGAGGAAGCAGAGGCAGGACACCTGACCCAAACTGGCCAAAGGGGTATTCCATACCACAGCACGTCATGCCCAGTATAGAAACTGGGGGGAGTTACCCGGAAGGCCCAGATCGCTACTCGGGTCGGGCTGGGTATCGGTCGGTGGGTGGTGAGCAGTTGTGTTCTTTTCCCTTGTTATTTCCCTTATCATTATTATTGGTAGCAGTAGTGGTTTGTATTATACCTTAGTTACTGGAGAGCTGTTATCTCAACCCGTGGGAGTTACATTCCTCCGATCTCCTCCCCATCCCTTCGGGAGCAGAAGGAGGAAGAAGTGTGGGGGGGTGAGCGAGCAGCTGCTTGGTTCTGAGTTACCGGCTGGGCTTAAACCACAACATTCCTGCATGCAGATAATTTATAAAAACATTAAAGAACATTGGCCCTGAAACTGAGCCCTGGGGGATGCCACTGGTGACTGGCCATCAGCATAGCGTAACCCCATTTACTATAACTCTTTGGGCTTGACGCCTCAGCCAATTGTCCACCCAACATATTATGGACTTGTCTAGCTGTGTGCTGGATATTTTGACAGAATGATACTGTGAGAGACAATATCAAAATCTTTGCTATAATAAAAAATCCCTGAAACATCTACAATTCGATAGGTGACCATGTCATAAAAGGAAATTAATTCAGTTAAGCAGGACTTTCCCCTCTTGAACCCATGAAGACCAATAACCTTAAAAGTTCATGAAAATTGTCTCAAAAACCTCACAAAACCCCAACAACCCAATAAGGAAAGTATTCATCAGTCCTTTCTATAGAGAATTCCAGGAAAACTGTCTGTAATTCTCATGTTCACTATCATGCTGATTAATGCTTTACTGCATACAGTCTAGCTATACAATTTAATGAATAGTGCAACAGGCTTTTTTTAAAGAAAATCATGGTAAGAATGTTTAAGATTTTAACTTCACAGGAGAGCTAAACAAGACTCTTCATATCTGAGAGTATCAGAGAAGACAGACAGGCCAACAAATTATTTCCCTGATTAAAGCAATTATGCCAGTGCGGTGTGTTGTTTGCACACACTGTTTTCTTTAAATAAATCTTTTCTGACCTCTCTATATACTCGCTTTATATATATACACACATATATATACACACACACTCTCTCTCTATATATATTTTCCTATGCTTTATAGCAGGTAAGAGTGATGCTTGCTTGAGGACAGGACACCATGTGAGCAATTCGTGGAAGTTGTAAAGGTCCATGGATCCGGACCCCAAGGCTTGGAAAGTCTTCTGGTGCTTTAATGTTGTTGTATTATAGAAATGCCCCAACTGTTCACCTCAGCAAGGACACAGGTTTCAGTGACCCCAGGATAACAGTCTGTGCCCCATGGCGTTCTTTAATCAGTCCACAGAGAATGTGTGGTCACCTTGCCCTCCACCTCTGATGGCATTATCTGTCAAAACCTGGCAACACAGCAGAGATAAAGAAGATACATGTGCAGGTGTGAATCAGCCAGTTCATGTGGAATACCTAGCTCTTTATTCGACCTTAATTTTCTGCTAGATGCTTCAGCTGCGGCAATTGTCCATAGGATTTCCCAATTCCTGACCCAGGGACCCAGAAAGCATGAAGCTTGCTTATAACCAAATATTTCTTCTCCCCACTAACCTTGTGCCAACTACTTGTAGATATTTGTTGATACATACACATTACAGGCAACATATTGATCACCTCCATGTAACAGCTGTGCATATAATAATTTTAATATAATCAGCAGTGACAGATGTTCATTCTATAAAGCTACATTTACAATATCAGTAAAAAGTCTACTGTGCATTGATTAACATGTCAAAATAATACTAAATGGTGTACTGTGGTCTCTCGTACCCATCCACAGAGGAATGGTTTTCTCACTTAAAGAACTATTCTGCATCAACATCTCTGAACTGGAAGCCTCCATTGTTGTGATAAAATCAGATAGAGGTGGTTGTGCTGTGCTATGTTACTCCCTAATTTACCCTAATTTAATTTCAGATTGGCTAGTCCACAATTAGTATAATGGCATTTGTTTAAGGTAAGATAGGAAAAGAAAAGTAGTTTCAAAGAAGCAAGGTCTTTAATTTTCAAACCAGCAAGAGTGATACAAAATCATGCCAACCAAGTGAAAAGCAGAATAGATTTTTGCTACTGCAGATCTTGGAAATGTCCCTCATATATGGAAAGCCATATTGAGAAGTGTAGGCAAGTGTTATACGAATGATGACTTGCTAAGTACACTTAGCTGCTGTCGTGAAATACTTAATACCCTCAGCTCCTAACACAACAAGTAGAAAATGAGTATTTCTAGTAATATATTCATATCTTTTAAAAATCTAGCATAAAATTTGGCAGTGTTTAACCATGTCTTGTCTTCTCATTGCTCCCTGAAATGAAAAGCCTGAAGACCTGCTTCTTTATTAATTCCTCTGGCATGGTACATCGGCAGTCTTTCCCACCTATCTAGCCTTCATGCTATTTCAATATACTAGTGTTCAAACATATTTAATGTTCAGCACATAATAATTTTTCTGTGGGGTAACTGGAAAGTGCATTGAATTTTCCTTTAGAGATTAGCTCAAGGCATGGATCATATTATCCTCTGTAGCTATAGGGAAGCTACAGCTAAAAATACATTTTGTGCTTTATTTTAAGGTTAAAAAATACATTACAAGTAAATCATTAATCCAAAGAGTTCTGATAGTTGCTATTTATAGTAAAGTAACTGATCTATAATAGAGATTGTATACCCGAGTTCCTAAAATAAACTCAATGTTAAAAAAATAGCACTTGTGTTAATGCTGTTGGTGAAGTACAATGCGAGACACAGCAGGTTGAGTTCTGCCTTAGGATCACACTTGCTGCAGGCGAAAACGTCTCCTGCTCAGGTATGCAAGCTGGTGGGAATCCCATCCTGATGCCACTCTGGTTGTCTCAGACTGCATCTCTCAGTCTCACTGACAGAGAAGAAGCAGTTTGCCCAGTATTTCCTCTTATATCAAGGGTTTGTGAAGGGAGCACATGTAGGTGGTATTCCATGAGGTATTAAGTTTTCACTTGCAGCTGGAAGTGAGTTGTGTTATGAAATGTTAACACTTTCACTTCCCCGAGTTAATAGGAAGATTAAGGAGAAATTCTCTCTTTCTCCAAGGCCATCCTCTTTTCCCATCCAGCCTGGACTTGCACCACATCCATGTTGCACAGCACTGGGAGAGTGTAGAACTATGACTTCTGTTCCATTTGATTCAATTTAGAATAAAGATATCATTCAGTTTTACACAAAAATAATTTGAATCAATTGGATTTTGGTAACTTTCCTTACACTAAATAACTGCTTTTCCTATTAACAGTTCTATTGAATTCAATGCAATTGAATTTATGGTGCAAGAGGTCACTGAACATGACAAAGCATCACAAAACCAGACTTTAATATAAGAAGGATTTTTGCTTTGTATTTACAAGTGTCCCACTCAGTAGGCGTCATGTCCATGTTTGCAGCTCTAAAGAAAAACTCCAGAGAAGAAAATACCAATAATAAATAGTTATAACACCAGAAGTACACAGGTATAACATCAGCAGGACACTATGGTGTCATCACAGGAGTTCTAGTTTCCCCCAAGGTAAGTAAATGCAGGTACTTTGACAGCTATAGTAGCTCTCCATGAGTCATGACATGAAAATCTCATTCAGGTGTCTAAGGAAAGCACACTTGTGAATGCTAAAGTGATACTGCCTTTTTTGAAGCTACTCTTGCTAACCATATTTTCACAGTAAAGCTTCTAACTACCTAGCTTGATCTCTGTGCCAGTGTTGCCACTGGTGCTTGTAGCCAGAGCTACCTTAAATAGCTGTGAACTAGGGACCACCAAAGGACTCGGTTTCCTTGAGAAGCCATGAAGAATCAATCCCTGCATTTTTTTTTTTCTCTCTGTATGGATTGATTAGAAAGAGTCACTTCGGAATTCCAAGTGTAAACTCAGGCAAAAAACCCCACAGAAAGTGGAGCTGGAAAACTGTATAATGTATGAACATCATCACACCTCTGCCAGGGAAGGGATGTAACACCTCAGGCATACCCAAACCGAATAGGAAAATTCATGCTTCAAGCAAACTGCTTTTCCTTCCCAAACAGTTTTGCAAAGCACTGCCTAATTAGCTATCTGCTATCACCCACATATCCTTCAGATGCACTGTTTGACAGGCTCCTTCCTGCCACTAAGCACCAGTTTTCTCTAAGATATATTGGTTTGCATTTCAATCTCACTGTATTTGCTGCCTATGTCTGTAACCACTTTTTAATAATCGGTGTCGGTGCTCTTACTAGTGGGTTAGGCACTTCTGAATCCTCACTTCTTATGGTGACACTTTGCTTTCCAAAAAGACATGTAAAGGAATATCACTTCTCTTTCATCAAATTGTCAATCCACATATTGCATGCAGTATCATGAACATTTATTCACTAGTATGATTTCATGAGTGTCTGTAACAGTTTTCTTACTAAGATGCAAACATATTTTATGACTCTGCCAATGTCTGAAAAATCAAGCTATTCTATTTTCAGACACTGAAGCTGTTTCATTGTTTATAGCTTCATGTACACTCAGGGAGCTCAATCCTACCTTCTCTACTTACCCAACAGTTCCAGTGGCACAGCTTATAAGAATGGGCAGAATTTGGCCCTGTATCACAAATGTTGGCATCATCTGGCATCTTCTAACACTGAATGTTTAACATGATGTTTGGAGGAAGTTCAGTACTTAACTGCCAGTGAAACTGGTAGCTATTATGTGCCAAATACTTCACAACAGCACCAATAGATCATAAAGCATCTATATGGAGATACTTTTAGATTTCTGTACCCTTAGCACCATCCTTTGTCTCTGACACATGCTGGAGAAACCTGGCTGACGACAAAGCTGACCATATGCCCTATATTTTGAGTGCTGCTAGCAGGCATAATGCATCCCAAGATACCTATACAAGCCTGTTCTAAAGCTATTTCACCTAGCTGCTTTCAGTGTAAGGAAGGGCAGGGGTAACAGAAAACACCACTTACTGGTGTTCATTCTGGTGTTCTTTACTGGTGTTGAAGCCAAATGTGGCTTCAAATTTGAGACAGTATCCAGAGAGAGCACTCAGAGGTTTATCCTGCAAAAAGGGGCTGTAGCCCCTTATAGGCACTGCCCAGCATGGCTAGTCCAGCCCTTCTCAGCTGTCTGCAATTCAAGTTCACTGTTCTGATAGCATCAGTTCCAAAAAACTTATGAAGAAGCACACAGTCACGTCAGGTAAGAAACCTCCGCTGCAAAATGGCAGTAGGTAGTTTTGAGATATGGATAGTTATCAGTTCAAGGATTCAAAAGGAAAAAACACTGCTATGAAAAGGGGTAAATCCTAAGAAAAACAGGGGTTAGACGATGGCAACGCAGCAGTGGTCAGCACATTGCAAGGACAGGAAGGTTAAACCTGGGCTGCAGTAAAAGTTAATCTCGACCTTTCAGCTTGCAGAACCTTTTCATCTGGGGATGTCCAGTGTTGCGGGCAGCAGGAACTGCCAGTCCACACACACTCACCCGTTTGCTACACCCCAAACCTCGGAAAGGAGCGCTAAGGGTGTGTGTATGCTGCTCTCTCCGGGTAATGCTGCATATGCACTAACGTGAGGCGGCGGCTCGTTCAAAACACGGGTAGAGCGGAGGGGAGGGGACCCCAGTTCCGTTCCGTCCGG
>NW_009910490.1:0-14441 GCF_000696875.1 Nestor notabilis
GTAGCGCCTGTGTTTAAGAGGCAGGAGGGCACAGAGCGTCCATGCAAACATACGTACAGGTACAATCACCTTCCAGCCGTTGCATGCTCTGCAGGAGAGATCAAAAGCCATTTTCAGTGGGCACATACACTAACCTTTTAATATGGCTCCAACATGCTGCTTGTTTGTCTCCCTTATATATACATACACAGGAGACAACTGTGTATTGCCCCAAGGGCTTTATTCCCTTCTTCTCAGACGTCTTCATCCCTTCTTGGCTTCCATCTCAAGCAGGAGCAGGTCTCCCACTTCCTTCCAGCTGGATTCCTGCTCTGTCAGGAAAGTCTTTATTCTACCCCCTGCATCTGCCCCCACTACCTTGTTTTTCAGCACTTCAGTGGTGTCCTGAGGCAAGGTGAGAGCAGCTAGACCTTTCTCACCCTGGTGCTCATCAGCCCTCTGTTTCTACCATGGTCTTCTGGGGGTTTAACTTCACAGGTGCCCACCATTATTTGCTGTCAGTTATTTGATTAGCCAGTTCTGCTTGCTGAATAAGGTGTTTCCCTTTCAAGCACTTCAGGTCTTTCCCAATTTCTATACAGCCCAGCAAAGCTCTTCAGTTTTCCCTAATTGCTGGTTTAAGGAGACACCCCTGGAGACCTGAGTTTTTCCCATTTTTTCCAGCTATTCCCTGGATGAGGTACGACACAGGCCAAGTTCAGAAGAAGATAAGATTTTCCTGTGTTCATGGAAAGAGTCTTGTACTCTTGCTCTTACCCTGACCTCTGCTTCCACTGCCTCAAAAACCTGCCTGCAGCCAGTCCCTGTGCAGGGATGGGTTTTGCAGCACAAAGTCCCCATTTCCCCATGCCTGGTTCCCCTTTCCCTGGCCAGAAAGCCACGTGGCCTCTGCATCCTCAGCCAAGCTGTCAGCCCTGAAATCCCCTGCTCCATACACCTGAAACATGTCCCCTGTAGAGAAAGAGTCCAGGGTTTTTCTGGCAATGGTCAATGTAAAAGGAAGAAGTTGCTGAGCCTGCAAATACCCTGAAGTGACTGCCACTTAAACTGTTTCATCTGCAATGTCTGTCCCATGTCCCTTCCTTTACATCTGCAACTGACACCCTGCTGCAGGTCTTTGCTCCCCTTTTTACAAACTCAAATGGCCACAACATGCCCCTTATTTTCCCTCACAGGCCATGAACGTAGCCATATACCTTCAAGCTTGATGCTCTCTGGTGTTTGTTTGCCACCTCCATGTGCTCCCTGGCTCCTCATATCATGCTTTTCACCCACACCACACCACCTTTCTTACTGGGGCTTCTCAAGAGAGCAGAGACCGGGCTTTGTTCTCTCCTATCTTCATGCTGTGCCACCTGCTGATTCAAACTCTCCAGTCTTTGGGGAATGCCACAAGATCCTCCCCTTTATAGCGCCTCAGGAGAGGAAATCTTTCCAGGCAGTAATGGCATCACCAGGTCTGGTCCCCATGCGTGACTTCATGAAAACATCTCGGTTCCTACTGCTCAGCTGCTGTTCAACAGCTCATGGTCCCCTGCTGGAGTCTGATGTATCCTGTAACACAGTGTGGGAACACGCTGGGATATATTTGCCACCTCTGTTCAAGGGCTTGTCCTGCCCAAGGCTGCAGCTGCATGCAGTAGGGGAGTTAGGGCCCTGGAGAGAGGACTGCTTCTGGTGCCGGTGAAAGCCCAGCCTCATCACCACCTCATCAAGCCTCTTCAGGTCTCCAACACAAGCAAGAGCTGGTGGTTCCCTTGCAGCAGCAACACTGAAGGTTTTTTCTCAAGCTGAACATCTCCAGAGCTGTCTGGTCTGTCTAAACAGTTTGGGAGCAGCATCAAGTTTAACATGCGCTGTTAGAGTCAAAAAGGACTTGTGCTCACATACAGATATCACTGGGAAGTACATCTAATATGAGGGAAAGTGACACTCTCAAGCAAGATTAAAAATAGCTGTTTACTCAGTCAGATCTTCACGTGTGAAAAACTCTGAATCCTTGTAATGTTTGGCTTTTTGCTAAAAGCCCAGAAAAATCCATGCAAGCACGCTGCTGCCAGGGCTTTCTGTACAGGTGCACTGATGGCTCTTCAACCCAGAGAGTCAGCAGCATCAGAATTAATGGTATCAAATAAAAAGAAACACAAACATCCCCCCAAGCCAAAAAAAGCGTTGACCACAACTCAGCACTTCTGTATACCCAGGGCTGCAGGTCAGCTTGCACAGATTGTTGCTGCTCCCAGCAGAGCTGTGAATGTGATGGGAGAATTCACCAGAGGATCCATACTGCTGCATTTGAATAGGGAATGAAATCAGGAATTATTTGGTTTTCTTACTTAAAAAGAAAATATAAAAATCTCATTTCCAAGTTATTACTGGGAACAATAACAGGTTCTGGGGCTTTTAAAGATTAAAAAAAATAAAAAGACACACCAAAAAGCTGGTTTGCTAACATGAGTAATGTTTTTCAGCATTTGTAATGGAGTGAAGCTACTGATTGTTTCTCTATCTAGAAAAGAGTAATTTCCACTGAAGAAGCGCAGGGAGCAGCATTTCGACAACCAGCAATTCATCAACATCACCAACATGCTCTTGCTTTTCTGCTCATCTCCCACACCCTTCCTTCACCTTCCTTTATCACACACATAAGAGGTGAAAATCTTTATTCTCCAGCTGATGTAAAAGACATTGGGGCTGCATTTCTAGGGCAGAGAAACATCTGTGAGGCAGCAGGAAGGAGGAAGAGGGCAGAGAGGGAGATGCAGCCCCTGGCTAGACTGCCTGCTGGCAACATGTGGGCTCCTCATCGCATCACCCAGCCTCAGTGGTGGTCTCAAGAGCCTCAGAAACATGCTTTGCCACTGCAAACTCCCCTTGGCTTTCCCTGGAGAAGGAGTACTGACATTATTAGAACAAAAGCCCTTTACTTGAGCATTCCAGTCTAAAAAACTCTTTTTGAAGGATTCCACCTAAGTGATTCAGCCAAGACTAATAAGCATGTGGCATAAGGAAAGCTGGAGTTTCTGATTCCCAGCCCCTCATGTCTATTTTTAGCTCTGAATTCAGATAAACAACAAAAATCAAAACCAACCAGGCAAACGCAGAACCTGCTGAAAAATAACAGTTGTGTAATTCTGGCTTTCTTACACAGGTAGCTAGCTTTAAGTAGCAACAACAACAAATATCATTAAAAGACACAGAGAGAATAAATGAGTGATCAGCTGTTTTTACAGGCTTGTCATCTGGAGGGTTAGGAAAACTTCATATTTTCACATCATGGTCCCAAAGAATGACTGTGCACCCAGAGACTGGTGCTGGGCTCTCTTTTCAGATGCTTCTCATCCCTTGATGTACCTATACTAGTTTTTATAAAGCATTAAGGGTACCAGCCTCCTTGTTTGTTTTCAGTTTATTTTAACTCATTCAGTAGCATGATGAAAACTTCTGAGTTCCCAGTAAACTACAGTAAAGGCAAACCAAAATAATTTGAGATTCATCAAGCAGACATTTTTGTTCTGAATTTTAGACAGCAACTGACAATCCTTAGCAGATGCTGCCCTCAGTAAAAAGACCATCTTTGAGTAACCAAGAACCAGTTTTCAGCAGTGCAAAAATAAGAGAAAGAGAGAAAAAACCCACATTTTTATCGTTGAACTTGCACAGACAGTAAAGGAAAACATATTCCCAGGCAAAAAGTTGGCCCAAAGCAACAGTAAAACAATGATAAAATGAATAAATGAATACTTGCAAAATTTCAAGGGAAAATGCACTTTTTCATACTTATTTAATTAGGTTGGTCAATTTTAGCATGTCATGTGAAAAAAATAGCATTTCATCACATTGCCAAAAAATGTGTCCTAATACAAATGTGCCCAGAAACTTAATTTGTGCATTCTTTAATTTTTTAATGTTCAATCAGTTTAGGTTTTTGAGCATGAGAGAGTGAACCTTTTGATTTTATTTATAGTTTAGTAGTGCCCAAAGTGCATTGGAGGTCATAAAAATACAGCAGGATGCAAACATTTATTTTAAGCCATCTTGCTTTTAGGACTTTACAGAGCACATAGAAATGATGGGTTGCCTTTTTTCATTGCGAAATAATAGGAGCATCTGTAGAGAGGCTACAATAGAACTATAATGAATCATCTTAAAACTGGACAACAGCATGGATTTCATTATAGAAAAAACCTCAGAGACATATTTTTATGGTTTAGAGAACAATCTGAAGTAGCCCAGAGACAACATTTATATAGACTGTATTACCCTCCAGACTTGACCTAAAAGCTCCGTAAGAAGCAAAGTTATTTAAAATAATTTGATTTTTAAGTTATGCCTATAACTTCGTCATAGGCGGTGGCAAAGTGACAAGTAGTACTGTTAGCACTCTCATTGCCAAATATTTTGTAAAATGAGATAGCTCCTCATTTTAATACCAGCACTTCGGTGCATCTGTTACAACTAAACCCTAAAGTGAAAAATAAATAACCACTAGCTTTGAACTGATTGATGAATTAATTCTGGAAATCAGGGTAATAGACATAGAGAAACTGTTTTCCAAATCTGAAATAAGTGTTTTCTAAAAAGCTAAATTTTTAACTGCTAAAATCATATGTATATATGCTATGAAAACAAAACTTGAGACATTTGTAACTTGCAAGGAGCAATCGATTGACTGTTACAGAAGTAACGACAGCAGAGGTGTACTAAGCCTCCTTACTGAGGATTCCTTACACATTCTTAGGGTTTATTTAACAATCCTTTGGGATTCTCTCTCTTCAGATCATCTTTTCTGTTAAGTTCTGCCAGAGGGTCAGGCTTCAGAGAACCGGCGTTGCCGTCTGGGTCTGTGGGACTCTTTCCCATGAAAGACATTTGAAGGAAATTATTGCCAGCAATAGCGAGAAATTTGCTGTCTCTGATCAAAGCTGTTTCTTGAGGCCGGGCACAGTCTGCTGACCTACTTTGGATGAGGATTTGCTCTGACATCCCAGGCTACAGCCTGCCCCTGTGAGGCTGCTGGGAGAGCCCAATGTGCAGCTGCTGGTGGGACAGTGATTAATTTGGTTGTCACCAGCACAGATCTGAACATAAAGCTTATTCAGGAGGCACATAAAAGGAAACTCCGTGCAGTCACTTGGGCTTTGCTGCTAAGAGAGCTAGGGAAGCAGAAAAACAAACCCCAGCACTATTTAAGACTTCAGCTAGCCAAAGACAAGGCCAGCCCCTCCAGCGCAGCAGTGCTGTTTGTGTTCGTCTCTTGTCACTAGATGAGTATGTCATGATACAGCTTTCCTGGGGAGGATCACTGATAATACATGGCTGGACACTCAGTGGGTGTGAAGCCACCATACCTCATGCAGAACACCTAAAAGACAGTGGGATCAACAGAAGGAGGATGTCATGGAGGTATCCTTCTGCCCCACCAGTCAACCAGCTGGTTCTTCAAACCTCTTTGTCTATTTCCACTGGTAGACACCATGAAGGTGCAATGCAGACTCACACGGCAAAACCATGAGCTTGTAAAGTGGGCCTTTTCAGCTGATGGTGAGCTACCCTCTGTGCACATCAGACAGACCCCACGGCCCAGGCAAGAAAACCTGTGGGTCAAACAGTCAGCCACTGGAAGTCACTTCCCTTACTATCTGCAGAGGCATGCAGGTGAAGTTATAACAAGACTGCAACTACTTTGTGGCAACTGCAATGACAGCACAAGGGATATTGCTATAATTTGAACTGGCTAATACAGGCATCTGAGATAGTAAATCACAGGACCTGATTCCTTATTATCTTGCTCCTTTTGTCATTATTTCAATCTGCCCCAAAGAGACAGTGCAACTGTCTCCAAGATCCCCAACTAATTTACCAGTAATGTTTACTCTTGTTTTGCACATCACTGCTCAAACCAGAATGCAGTGGAGACGCTCCGACTTTGTAGCACAAAGCTACTTGCCCACAGACATATCTGAAGGAGTCTGCTGGTTTTGGCTGGGTTAATTTTCTTCACAGTAGCTAATAGGGGACCATGTTTTGGATTTGTCCTGGAAACAGCGTTGATAACAGAGATGTTTTAGTTACTGCTGAGCAGTGCTTACACAGATCAAGGCCTTTTCTGCTCCTCACACAACCCCACCAGTGAGCAGGCAGAGGGTGCACAAGAAGCTGGGAGGTGAAACAGAGGGGACATCTGACTTCAACAGACCAAAGGGATATGCTGTGCCATGTGGCATTGTGCTCAGTATGTAAAGCTGGCAGAAGAAGAAGGAAGGGGGAATGTTTGGAGTGATGGCATTTATCTTCCCACGTAACTGTTCCATGTGATGGAGCCCTGCTTTCCTGGAGATGGCTGAACACGTGCCTGTCAATGGGAAGTGGTGAATGAATTCCTCGGTTTGCTTTGCTTCAGTGCAGTCCAGTGCTTCAGCTTTTGCTTTACCTATTGAATTGTCTTTATCTGAACCCTCAAGTTTCTCACTTTTATCTTCCAATTCTCTCCCCTATCCCATGCGGGAGACTGAGCAAACAGCTGTGTGGCGCTTCACTGCCGGCTGGGGTTAAACCACGATGAGGAGGTGTCATGCAGGAGGTAAGACAAGGTTTCAAGACCCTACACTGAGGAATGAAAGACTCCTGAAACCATGCCAATCCAAATCACAAGGTGATGCAGTCACATGTGCCATAAATGCTCCTCCTAGTGAACCATCATGCATCATTATCCGTGTTTCAACTGAAGTTTTAAAAACAGCTGAGTAGTGAAGCGTTCAGGATGAAATGTTCACCAGTGGCACCTACTTGGAAGGCTCAGCTGAGCAAAGGTGTGAGCCTAACCCTTTGGGAAAACCTTGTCTGTGGCAGACTTTTATGCCACAGGATGTATTCAAGACAAAAATGGGAAACAGTGCAAGAAGTTGTGAAAGTGGTACTGAATTACACATTCTTAAAACAAATACAGAAGAAATGATTTTGCCAGGGATCATTTCAGCCAACGGGAAAAAATGAAGAAATCATATCATGTTTTAATGAAAATACCTGAGAGAAGGAAACATGAAATCTAGTCTAATCTAGCCTAATTTGTTAAAGACTGAGATTAATTTCAAGTGCACAAATATGTATGTCCCTATGAAAGAGCTAGTTTATACCATTTATCTTCTTTCTTGTACCTCTGAATGGGAATTGTCTGCAATTGTTTGCAGCCAAGAAGAGGTTGATTGTTTACTTCACTGGTTCAGATGAGAATTTGGCTTACTCTCGAAATTCAAAGGCAAAAATATAATGCTGCTTTTGGCAAATTGTTACCAGAAATCAAAAATTATTTTCCAAGTAGTGATTTCTTTTCACTGAAAATCTTGGGTTTCTGAAGAAGTAATGCTTATACAAGCAGTGATGTCTTGAACAAAGACTCTTTAACAGAGCTATGTAAGTTCTCCAACCATTATTTATTCTATTAGAAAGAATTTGGAATTATAGAATCTCCATCTCCCCTGGCTGGCAGAGTTTTCTTATTGCAAATTAATTCCCTGCCAAAAATGGTTTGGTTTTATCTTATGACCCAAAGCAGTTTCTTTGATAGAACAATAAAAGAATTTAATCATTTATTTATTAAAGTAACCCACAATTTGGAAGAGGAAAAAGAGGTAGGCATCCTTGTGATATTTCAGAGATGAAGTATATTGTTATTATAACCAGATGCTTGGAGTTTGCTCAAGTTGATACTATTTATACATTAAGATCTAATTAAATTTTTTAATTTTAAAGAAATCTGTTGGCTGTTTTCCCAAAAGTATGTAAGGCTGCTATGGACAAACCAGGTAGTGGGAATCCTTCCAAGATTTTTTCCTTAAACAGCATCATCTGGGGAATGCAAACCTAGCTGTAGGAAAATATTCACAGCTCAAAGTTACAGTCAGTGTCCAGTAATATATAACCATAAATATGGTATTAGATATAAACTGAAAGGTGTGCATTACCTCCCTGCTTTTATTTATTTATGCATGTGGTGTTATGTTTGCGTTCTGTCCAGTTGAGTTTGGTAGTGATGGAATGTGGACTCTCTCCAAAGTCTGAATACCTCCCTAACACCAATAAACAGGCTTACATTTTCCTACAGTCTGGTCTCCCCCACAAAACACTTATTGAATATGACCTGCCTTAAATTAACATGTCACTCTGAATCACAGCATCATAGTATGAACCCAATGAGCTCAGATTCTATGGAGCTGAAGCCATCCCACAGACAACACTGAGGCTTGGCTAACATAAGTGGTCAACAAAGGCTAATGGAGGAATTTAGTATTTCACATTACTGCCATCTTCTATAACACAAGAATCAAAGACCAAAAACAAAACTCTGTGAGTGGACTGCTAATTCCCAGAATATTGATAAGGGTCCTGTGATCCAAACTGAGCACTTGCACTGGGATTCACTAGTTATATGAGAAATATAAAATACATAGCGTAACCAAACCAAAGCTCTAACTCTACCCTGTTTTTCAGATTAAGCTCTTGCTTCCTTTTCACGTTCCAGTATCTTTCCTTGTACTATGCCTGTAATTACTTATACATCTTATATATTTTCTCAGTCTACTAAATCGTTTTTCAAGCATGATGCAAACTTCCAAAGTCGTTAGACATTTCAGTCTGCATAGAGAGACATAACCAAAGGGAACACCATCACGAGGGTTGAAAGAGAAGGCAGGATATTCATATATCCTGGTAACACCCAAAAAAGACATATGAGGTTCAATGGCCTCATTACACTGGACATTAAGCAAATGAAAATGAGATAAACTACTTTCCAAAAGGCTTGCAATCTCAGATATCTGAGGGTTGGAACAAAGTGATAAGCTTATCCCGATTTCTCTTCAGTCTTAAAACAATTTGTCTGTGGTCTGCTTTTTGCTCTGCTTTCAAGAGATTAGAATCACAGGGAAATGGAGCAGATATTTAATTAAACTAGTTCCTTTTTTATGTCATTTTCTATTCCTAACCTCCTTCTGTATCTGTCTTCACTGCATAATATTATAATCCTCATTCTCCTATGTGTTTCCTCCTTTCTGGCACATAAAGTTCCTTTCATCCAGGCTCCATCCCATGGTATCTTTCTAATTCTTTTCTCAGTACAGTGAAGCTGATGAGAGTTTCTCTGCCCTTTATGGAAGGATGTGTTTCACAAGTAGGGTTCTGTCATCAGCCTTAGGTATTTTAACAATGACCAGGTAAGTGCCCATTAAAAAGAAGTTCCCACAACATGGGTGACAACTATTCTAAGCACCTACAAGCAGGTTTTTGCTGTCTGGGAAATACTCCTATGTTTGAAAACCCTAGGGTTACAGTAAAACTTGACAGATCATGTAAAATGAAATACAAGTTCTGTGCATGTTTGTTATTAAAACAAGGGTTAAATTATTTAGCCCAGCCTCAAAAGATTTCCTGCAATAATGCCACTCTATTGCTCTATGGAAAGTTAACAAATCCGTTATTTTCTTGATCTTTCTCTGACTACATCCAAAGCAAAAATACTCCACGAATTACCGTCTTCCAGCACGTTCTCCATGAAGCCAATTCACCTGGAGTGTTCGAATTGCTATCAATAGGAAGCGATGACGGTGAACTGCAAAACTCCAAGGAACTATAACCAGGAACTATAACCAGATAAGAGCTTCTTTTAGTGGGTACACGCAACTGAGGGACTGTAGTAGCAGTCTGTAATAACTGTCACTTCTGATCACCATGGGAACCAAACAGAGGTCTACTTTGCAGAAAACAGATCAGCAGTGACTCACCGACTGCTTGGGAAGCATGATTATTGAGAATCACTAGACTTGTGTGGGTGACAAGGAACAATACGCTAGTGATGCCATTTCAACTATAGTCCAACACAGCAGACTCCTCTGCTAGACATGCAAGATGAAATCAAGTAAATTAGTACTTTGCCTTTGTGTTCATTAGAGACAAATTTCACCTTTAGTTTTTTTCTGCAGCTTCAGCCTTGTGTGGACTCTTTGCTATGAGAGGATTTCACTTTTAGTAAATAAAGTCATAACTGGGCTTAAACTGGGCTTTACCAGGTCTTCTGCAACCCTCTTAGTGACAGATTTAACCCTTGAGTGACACAGAGATTTAAAGCTATGTCACATCCTCTGAGCTACACTCTGATGTGGATGACACACATGAGATGGGCAGTATCTCTGTCTGGACTACCGAGATACTGAGAAGAGTCCTCAAGCTCCAGGTTCTACATTAAGAAGAAAGCAAAATAAATGCACTGTCTCATCAGCGTAATGCAAAGGATCAGTTGTCTTCAAGGTGAAATAGTTTGTGCTACTAGACCAAAATTTGCAATCCAAAAAGATAGTTGGATTGTTTTTCAGCTAATCACAAACTGTAGTTTCAATCCTATGCTTTGATACTCCAGAATTCTTCAAGATTCAGTTGTCCAAGATATGTGAATTCAAGCATAATATTTCAGGGTTGTCAAGGGATCTCAGATTGGAGGGTCTGAGATTATAAAGCCTGAATCCACTGTCTTTACTGAACTGTTTTCACTGGCTCCTCAGCTTTGGCTGGAGAAAGAGTGACAACTGCAAAGGAAATGTCATTACAGCCCAAACATTTAAATGTTTCTTCTTTACAAATGGTAATTCAAGATATTTTGACAAAACTGAAGTATATTCCTTAATAATAACTCTGCCATTCAATGGCTCCTTGTGTTCTATCCTCAGTTCTCACACTGAACCATCATTTGAGTGCCTAAATATCCTCCAAGGATGCCATCAAATGCACAGCTGGCAGCTGGCATATAGGGTTTCTTTTGTGTTCCTCCTCCTAACAGAAACGTCTATAGATTGTGAGTTTTGAAAGATCAGATATACTTATTTCTCCATGAAAAGCCACGCGCTTTTATTAACAAAGGCTTAAGAAATTCTGCCCAGCATACAGGAATTTTGATGAGCAGAAAATCAGTTCCTTAAGTAGAATTTGGCCAGGACAGAATATAGTGTCCTGTCGTGCTGTTTCTAGATCTGTGGGTCATTGAGAATACAATAGACAAGAGTCTGCAAATCCAAGACAAAGGCATGGCCTTAGCTCTTCAGATTGATGGGTACAGGCCCACGTGGCATAAATGAATGCCTTATCTATTGCAGAGACTCCAGTCCATAATACTGAAACATTTCAGTTGATCAGTAAGCTTTTGAGATGAAAAGATGCAGAGGAACAAAAATATTAAGAAACCACCATACCTCCCACACATTCAGAGGATGAGTCAGTAAGAGGCCAATTCTGCAAAGTTCTCCACACTTCTCTGAAGCCCTGCACAGGAAAAATGAAGCAATGACGTAAAACAAGAAAAGGTACCCTTTGCAACTGTCCCACCACCAGCTGCTGGGAGGTATTCATTAAAGATCCTCTCTTTCTTTCCTCAGCCCACACATGAGGGTTCAGATGTCAGTAGCAGAACAAGTGATGTTCAAATTTAGGCCTGTCCACCTTTTTGATTATTCTTCCCAGCAACTGAAGGATACAAGGGGACAAATAACTGTGAAGATTACTGCCATCTGTTGTTGGCTCTTTGAGCACTAGCTGAACTATGATGTATCCTAGGATGACTGGTGGTTTTTCTGCTTTGGGAAAGGCAATCGTGATCAGGTCAGGCATGGACCTAGTTGCTTTGTACTAAATAAACTTGTGCTGTGCAAACTATTTAAACCACATGTAGAACATGTGATGTGGAAACTATACTGTTATGCTATGGTAAGCAGGTGGGAAGCAAACCTGTATGTTTATTACTCAGTGAAATCTGAGTTCTCATTAGCTTGCCTTGCAAGAACAAGACTCAACAGATGTAATCAACAGAAATTCATTCATACTGAGACATTTTAACACCATGTCTCAATCTTCAAGCTTATTTCATTTCGGTTCAAGGTAGAAGGGGTCAAGAAAGAGATGCATGTTTGTCTTCAGGAGCTGAAAGCCTGAAGAAGTTGATAACTCAAGCAGCTTATTTCTAGAGAATAACAGTAAATGTCACAAATACTTGAAAGAGGATAAGCAAGGAATATTTTTAAATACTTCTTTTTACAGGCCTCACACCAAGCAAACTACCGCTTTCTTTAAAGCCAGAGCTGCAAGTCACTGGAAACCACAGTCAATGGTTGTTCATTGGTCTTAGTAAATATCACTTAAATGGGCAGGAATTTCACAGTTAACAATGTTTCACTTCTTCATGTCTAGTTTTTTTGTTTCACTTTTTTCTTTTAACTTTGAAAGTGTTTCTTAATCTACAGTAATAAATTAACGGAGTGTGGGTTGGCTTTTTTTGTTTATTTGTTTGTTTAAAGTGTATGGCATATCATGTGCTATTAACAAAAGTTTGACTAAAGAATTATGGAAAAGGCTTTAATAATTTACTTGTTCAGCCATATGGAAATGTACAATCTGATTTATGTTCTGTGGGAAGCCTACAGTTGCCATAAAGTTCATGAATTTTGAAACCTTACATACGTTATTTAATACAACAGTTTGCTAAAGTAATACTAACACTCATTCGGATACAATTTGCCGTACTGGAGATGCTTCTAGATGAGTCAGGGATACAAAATTCTAATAGTGATCAAAATTCCTCTACAGCTGAGGAGGGTGAAGCACTGGAGCTTAGTCCTGCTATGTCTAAAAATACAATCACTTCATCCTTATGTTAGGAAATGTCATTATAATATTACACAGAACAGAAGACATAACATAATAGTTTGGTTCATTAGTATTTTTTTCCATGTAATGCTTTATAAAAGAGATAAAGATGAAAAAAAACCCAGACATGTATATATTATGATGAAGTACATTGTTCTTATTTAAATAAATTTCCTTGAGGAATATCTTCTTAAGAGGTGAAAATTAACCACTAGTATTCGTCTCACTGTATAAAAGTGACAGTAGTAATTATAAAGAACCTGATGGTCTTATGATTCTTTTCTCCTATTCTTAAGTTTTCACAGCAAAAATATTAAAATTTGCAATATTACCAAAAAGATGCAAACCTGTCAAATATATTACTCTGAAGTAAATTAACAATTAATTTAATAGCTCTTATGGTAGGTTCCTATAAGTGGAGAGTAGTAATGGTTTTCTATATAAAATCTATCAAAAATTGTTGGAGAAAATATACGAAGCGTAGCTGATAGCTGATGAAATCTGCAATATGGCCACAGAGAAGTAAGTTGCAGATCATCAAAGTTAGCTCTTGTGCAGAAACATCCACCATGAGTTCACTAATTTCATCTTTCACTGGAGAACAGCAGGTTTCCATAACGCAACCATCATAGGAAACTGATTCAACGCTGTACTTTAAGCTTTACCCGTAGTTGGAACTTGCGAGAGTTCAGATTTTTTGGTGCTGTGGTCTCTCTTGCTCTCCAGAAGGCTACGTAAATATAAAAATCTTCACCACAAAGACAGCTCTCTCTAAAGCATTGGCAACTTGTCTTAGTAGAAGACTATTCAAAAGAAAAGAAAGGAACAGATTTAGATAATCTGGTAAAACCACATAGAAAAGCAATACAGCAACACTCTATACACAAACCAGAAGACTAGGTTGTTGTTAAAAGCCAAGTTATTTGTAGCCTATGACTTGCAGACACACACACACGAACTTGTGGATCTCAGAGGACTCTTTGCAGATTTAAAGGAGTTCATCTGTGTAAGTCTTTTTTAGCCTAAGCCAGCAGCCACAGAATCATAGAATCATAGAACGTTTTGGGTGGGAAAGGACCTTAAAATCATCTAGTCCCACCCCCCCTGCCATGGGCAGGGATGCCTCACATTAGACCGTGTTGCCCAAGGCTCTGTCCAACCTGGCCTTGAACACTGCCAGGTCTTGCACCAATGAAGGCAAAGTGCACTCTCAACTGTGCTGAATAGCAAAAAATGTCAAGAGAGTGATTCTACCCAACCTCAGGCATTTAGCTGAAGCACCTAGACAAGGACCTAATTAACCTAGGCTCTGTACATCAACCACAGATGGAAAGCTGCAGCCTCAAGAACATGCTTCACTCTTGCCCAGGTAAAGGGTGATGGTGCTCCTAGCTCAGATATCTCAGTCAAGTTGCTGTGTCCTGGGTTCAGCTCCAGCAGTCATTTTTTCTCCTCCTTACTAGCTGGTGCAGTGCTGTGGTTTTGACCTTCAGCCTGGGAACAGCACTGGTAACACCGATGTTTTTAGTTGTTGCTCAGTAATGTTTACTCTGACCAAGGACTTTTCTCAGTCTCATGCTCTGCCAGGGAGGAGGGGAAGCCAGGAGGAAGCAGAGGCAGGACACCTGACCCAAACTGGCCAAAGGGGTATTCCATACCACAGCACGTCATGCCCAATATAGAAACTGGGGGGAGTTACCCAGAAGGCCGAGATCGCTGCTCGGGTCGGGCTGGGTATCGGTCGGCGGGTGGTGAGC
>NW_009910490.1:14499-16870 GCF_000696875.1 Nestor notabilis
TTATACCTTAGTTACTGGAGTGCTGTTATCTCAACCCATGGGAGTTACATTCCTCCGATTCTCCTCCCCATCCCTCCGGGAGCAGGGGAAGAAAGAAAGGGGGGGAGTGAGCGAGGGGCTGCGTGGTTCCGAGTTACCGGCTGGGCTTAAACCACAACATACTGAAATCAGGAGTGATGACCAGCTGAAGGTCTCTCTATAGAAGAGTGCTCCTAGCAAAGTGCATAGAGCTTTAACCATTCACATCATTAAAGATAATCAATGTACGAGTGCTCTGCTCTACTAGGCCTGCTTCCAGCACTGTGACCAGCCAGAACTATTTCTGGTTCTTCACCTAAATTAGGAAAGCATTCTGCTTTCTACTGAAATTGTTGGCAGTTTTATAATTTCCTTGTCCCCACTGGCTGGACATCAGAACAGTTCCCTCTTGAAACTTGTCAGTGTTTATTTAGTTCACCTTGGTCCTCAAGATCCTCCCAAAAATGGAGAAGATGTTCTCTAACTGCAAGCTACTCATTCTGGGAAACGCTTTGTCTCTACAGATGCTGGTTTGTGCTCTGCTGATGTACCTCACCTCTCATGGGAGGTCTTAGTACCACTGCGGGATTAGCTGTGGTGTGGTTGAAAGTGAATACAAGGACATTTGATTTTTATTCATTCCCAACCAGAGTAATATAGCGTTCCCTTGCTTCTCACTTCTCACCAAGAAGGTGACTTTACCCACTTTCCAGTTCATGTCTGCACCACTGAGAACCGGCCCCTGGCCCAGTCTTTAGAAGAGTTACACTGCAGCTGGAGAAGTAACTGGGTGATTCCAAACCACCCAAGAGCAGCACAGGGAGCACTGCCCCCTTCTTTCTGTTCAACAAATGCATGTCGAGCACATAACATTAATTAAGATATACTGTACCTCCGGCTGTCTGCATCTTGATGTGTTTATTTCCTTCTAATCTTAATTAAAATACAAAAAATAAAGGTGGTTAAAACATTGTAATGTGTTACCAATTCAGAGCACCATTTTAAAAAAAGCATGCAACAAAGGTACTACTATTCCAAAAGCAGCCACTATTATTTTGGTTAATACTGTTATTGTTCTTCAATTTTTTGTTTTGTAGCAAATTTTGGAAGCACCACACAGTAACTAAACTGTGCTGTATGAATCTGACAACAGTATTTTGCTGTATTAAATCTAAACAATATTTCATTATTTCATAATTATATGTTTACGACTTGTCTATTAAGTACCTATAATCCTAATGCTTTTTCCCGCTGTTCAAAAATATCACATGGAAAAGAAACAGTTTCCCCTGGGTTTCTTATAAGAACAAAAATAAATCTGAAAGCAAGCACTTACTAACTGTTATTACTGGAATTCACCACAATGCAAGTAAACACCTTCAAAACTAAAAATAGCACGATGGCTCTGCAAGAGCATCTCTCACAGCCTCTTAGTCCTAACAGGATTTTGTTTTCTTTGAATTCACAGAGCACTCAGAGCATGGAGAAGCTGTTCAGAAGACAATGGACCACACTGTCAGCATCTGCTCTAGGATCCTTCTGCAAAAGTGTGTTAGATTTTAAACAAATGGGCACAATCACTTTAACGATTATAAATAGCCCCACTGCCTAAAGAGGCTCCAAGGCTAGCCAGCCTGTCTGGAATAATAATTGATTTTTAAAGGAAATGCATCCCACTAGATTCAAATTAAACTGAGAAAGCAGGAGAAATGCAATACACGACCTTCCAATACCTTTCGGTGCAGCTTTTGTCTGACTGGAAACCATGGCAGGCGCACCGACGGCAGGCCAACATAGACGCCACCGTAGTTCCTGATTTAAGGAAACAAAGAGACATCAGAGTTTAATCGTACAATGCCAACATCCCACAGCAGCATTACCAAGACCATGGATAGTCGGAGAGGGCACCTCTGCATGAGTATCCACAGAGAAGCCCTCCCTTCCCATCACTATGGGAAAAGTGCCACTAAGTGCCATACGCATGCTAATATGGCACCAGGCCGAACAACCTTGAGGCTCCCTGTCACTCTTAAGGAAGGACCAAAGCCTGTGAAAGGAGCTATTTTTTACTCAGTTTCCTGACATTTTTCATTAAATCGCATTAAAACTATCTTGTGACAATAAACCCCACCTGCCCAGCTTCTTCCAGATGCCGAATATACCCAACTGGTGAGAGCCAATCTGATAGTGATGTTTGGCACTGCAACCACCGAAGCACCTCACTACAAACAATGCACACCAGTTAAGCAGCTCGGACCTCTCCTCGTTAATAAATAAGACTTGTATCCCCCTGCGTAGGGTCACACTTGGAGGAAAGTCTCAGCAGGACGCAGCACCAGGGCATTAGGTCACT
>NW_009910490.1:16901-28016 GCF_000696875.1 Nestor notabilis
TAGGTACATTCCTAGCCCAGGCTTCTCCCCTTCATGGCCTTGCAGAGCATACTTTCTGGCTCCAAGGCCTGTATGAAAAGCAGGGAGGTGAACAACTGGATCCTTAAGAGCATCTGCCATGCCTGGAGCTACTCGCAGAGACTCCCATTACACTGCTCTGCCCCGTTAGGTGCCACATTATTCACACCTCCTCCAGCCCCTGCGGCTCGGAGTTGATTTCTGATTTGTTTGATGATATACTTCCATACTTCCTTCAATTTCCAACCCAGCAGAGATCTCCCACAAGTGCTAATGCCATCTTCTGTGGTGGGGCGGGTGTGAAGGCAGAGATCACTGGCCCTTACTGAGCACATCACCTACAACTGTGAGATAATGCGCTCTTCTTGCCGGAAAGCTTCCCCCTCCCAGCTCACTAACAGGGTGGTGGCACTCATCAATACTGGGCTCTGTGGGAGATAACCTCCTCTCTCTTCTTTTTCTCTGCTTTGATGGTGTTGGTGGGAATTAGGAGGAGGAAAGGAAGGAGGTAGAACTCACTGCAGGCTATTGTAAATAAAGCCAGCCTCGGTAGAGCACCTACCTCCGTTTGTCATCATCTGATACAGATTCTTCTGCTCTGTAACATCAAAAGATACAAAGCACATTAGCAGATTGTCTCTTTCAGGTACTCCATGACCATCTGGCTACATTCGAGAACAAGGGAACAAGGGGATTATTACTGATCCCAGTACAATTCAGGTCATCTGCAATTCAATAGAGTACTCACACAGGTACAAAAAGAGTGACAATTTTCCAATCTAATGTGCAGAAGAAAGAAAAGGATTGAAAACAGATGCAGCTTTCTTTTCATGGCCCCTGCCAGTGATGCCTGAAAGAAGATTTGGGAGCTGAAACAGCTGAATTAACACTTTTCCTGAGTGAGTCCCCACACTGCCTCACACATAACAGGAACACAAAGATTCTGCACATCTCAGGAACGAGTCTGAGCTGCTCTTCCACCAAAAGAGGACTGGAAGGGACTGGGCATCCATGCTGGCATGGGAATAAGGATGAAGAAAGATAAACTTTCACAGCAGCTGTGCCAAAAGAGCATAAAATGAGGTACTGCAATTCCTGAAGCCAGAGTTGTTTGCAAACCATATAACTGTTACTAATCCTTTACAAATGGGCAATCACTGAGGTTTGACTCGCCCCATTACTGTCCAGTGTGGCTGAACCAGAGTAGGGGGTAAAATAATCAGTGTCAATGTGAAAGCAAATGTAGTATGGAAAAGATAAAAAATTTCTTCTTACTCCTTGTCACCTATTCACCTATGAGGTGCAGTCCTTGTCCCCCAGCATCAGTCTGCACATAAATCACTCACCCACCTTTGATTAAATATTTGGACTTTGAGCTCTGCTTTGGCTGGGTAGGGATGGGGGCAGCAGCTGCACTGTAGCTTGGTCTGCAGCCTACCAACCTAGCAATATTAATAGAGCCAAGATAATTTGAGTGCTGTTAAATCCTCAGACATCCTTCACTCCTTCACTGCAACTGGCGGAGCAAGAGTCCCACGCTGCAGCTGCACAGGGAGCCATGAGAGACAATCGCAGCAGTGCCTGGGGATGGCTGCAAACAGCAAAGGAGGCACCATGACAAAGGAGGGCTCTGCTGTGGAAGTGCTAATGCACAGGCTGTTCACACAGATATCCTCACCTGAATATTCCCACTGAAGAACCAACTGCCTGGACTACAGGGGGCAATTCCAAGATATTCCCCATCGGGAGCTGATCCATGAATTTCTGATCTGCTCCCCAGGCAATAAAACTGAGAGACAGACTTCATGCAGCATTAGGGCTAAATCCATACTGTAGCCTTGAAAGGCATTTCTGAACTACGATCTTAAACAATGATATATGACATTTCTTACTATAATTTATTTATTCTAAAAGGTAAATGTGCCTCATGTTTAATCATCAGGGCTGTATGCTATTACTGATCCACAAAGTCAATGGGATTTTGGCTTGAAGTGCAGAGAGCTCGTAGCAAGATGCAGCCTCAAATGCAAGAAAACACTATTTAAACCACAGTCAGCACTCTCCTGGGAAGGTAACAAATGCCTTAAAATACTGCTACATGTTAGAAATTATCTTACACTTACCAGCTTTCTAAGCAGCAAAAGATTACCAACTACCCTTTTTGTGTCACCACAGTGAGTAAGGGTACACAGGTCCTTGTAATAGTGGAGGATTAGGGTAAATCAAGTATGCTGGAGTTCTGCTAAATGATATTCATGCAGGGCGTAGCACTGAGTGGGGCAAGCCTCCTGCTCTTCTGCCTTTGCCTAAGTCTTACCAGTCAAGAGAGACTGAGTATAAACTCCTCAGCCTCTGATCCTCCCTGAAGGAGCTGGTGCCGTTTCAGAAGGCATTTCCCACCTCTTCTGATGCCATGTAGCCTAAGCCACCTTTCAGTCCTCCTGTGTGCAGCCAGAAAAATGCAGAAGCAACTTCCCTTGAGGACTGAAGCTGCTCTGTCCTAGTGTGGGCCAATTCCATCTGAAGAAAGTTGAAAGCCTGTTTGTAACAGTGGGTAGAAAAAAGCCTGTATTTTCAGCAGAAAAAAATGACAACAGTGTAAGAATAGGATTTTGGGTGCCAAAAGATCACAAACAATCATTTCTGTCGAACCAGCTGAATGTGTCACAGGATTGGTTTTCTTGTACAACTGGAAACATTTTCTATAATCCAGATTAACCATTATCCAGAGAAAAGAATTGTTTAAAAGCACTGGCAACTGCACACACAGCGCAAAGCCTCTAAAAAGGAGTTGAAAGAATAATAATCACTATTGTCCAACAAGAAATTAATGTCAATGTTTTGTTAAAAAAGACTCTACTAGGCAACAGAGCTATTTTCTTCTGTTCTAGAAATGTTTTGTAATGGGGCATCACTGGACTATTATTGTCATTCTCTCACCGAAACAAATTATCCAAGTCTATGACTAAGTGGATTAGGGGCTTTTTTAAACCTTTTGCTTTCTTCCTTTCCTCTGAATAGCTACAAATCCAAGTCCAATTTTGCAATACCTTTTCCCTTAAATGTGCAACAGCAAATATAATCTGGGATTGCACAGGCCACAGCTCTTGATCTGGGTGATGAATGGGTGCAAGCTGTTGTAGTCCTGCTAGAAAAGAGGAGGTAAGCAGAGACAGGAGGAACATGGAAGCATGAGAGGGAAAAGAAAGAAAAGTTCTGGTGGCTGGTACATAAGGAAGAAGCCGTTTTCCACTCCCTTCTGGGGACTCCTTTCTATGCAGCATGGGGTATGTTTATGCATTTTGCATATTCACACACCTCTTCCCTTCACACACAGCAGCTTAAGGCCCCATTTTGGAAAGTGCAACTTTTTTCACATGTTGAAATGTACAGGCGCTGGGTGAACACGGGTGACTTCAGGGAGAAGAGCTACAAGAGCAACGCTCAACTTCATGGAAACAAGGAAGGAAAGAAGTTCCTTTGGTTTTGGCAGTGCTCCCATTGCCACATCTTCCAGACTCACAGAGAGGGTACAGAGATATGGGAGTCCAGCACATCCTTTCTCTCTAACTCCAATGTGTCACCAGCTTCTTCTCATGTCAGGGATAAAGGAAGAATCTGGCATAAAAAAATACCTTTAAATATCTCCATTTACAGAGTCCTCCAGGAAGAACAAGTTAGGATAAGGTTTTCTGCACCAGGAATAGACAGCAAAAGGAATTTTGCAGTTTGATGTATTTTGTACTGATCTGCTACATCTACCCTCAGATGTTGTTGATACCTACTGCAGAGGAACTGAGAGCACATTTTCAGCAGATAGCATAGGTGGAGTCTTGTAGCCAGATTTAACAGCAAATCCACGTAACAGCATTCTGCTTTCAGATAGAATAGATGTTTCTTTGGTAAGGATTTGTCTATCCCAAAAGGATTCCTGTCACCCTCCTAAGTCTGAAAAATGTACTTGGTTCAGATGTTAGTTTTTACATCCATCAGCCCTATGTCCATTTGATGGTAAAAGAAGCTGCCATTTTTCACATAATATGCTAAATATCAAATGACAGGCATGCACATTAATTCATTCCACCCACATTTTTCTTACCTCAGCTTTTATGGCCCTGTTGGTGTCAAGCATTATAGACACTCTTTCTAGCTGTGCTCAGTAGTCCCATCAGAAATGACTCACTAAACTTTGCACAAGTGACAGACCACTTTGCCTCAATTTCTCAGCATTTCTCAGGAACAAGGACCCGTCATTTGTATTTGATGGATTTCTTCACAATATTTTGAAACAGGCTTGAACTGCTATGTCCTTTCCTTCCTACTCTTAATAATCTTCCTCTAAACTTAGCCACATTCTGAATATCACAGGCATTGTATTTTTTTTTTCTAGCATATACGTTATCCCTCTTATATCTAAGTTTTTCCAGTTAGTTGTGATCTACTTCTCTTTATTAGTGGGGCAGAGGGTGGCCAACAGATTCACCATTGATTGGAGGATTGGAATACACAGGGAGACATCATGTTTCCAGACCACGCAGCCCTCAGTCTCAGAGCACTTTGCACAGGAAGATCATATCATCATCCCTATATCACTGGTGCCTGGAAAAAATCAAGGCCCAGAGGGCAAAGAAGCTTCCCTGCAGTCACCAAGGAAGGCTCAGAGAAGGATCCAGCCCTCCATCCTTCCACACGGCTGCTCACTCCAGGAGACACTGGTGCCTTGGCAATGAGTTGCAGCCAAGAAAAGAGAAATCTTGAGTCAGAATAACCAGACTCTGTATCAAAGAGTATGCTGTAAGTAAGGACACACCTAAATACTTTTCTGGACCAGAATCAATATGACTGAAATCTGACGGCCAAAAAGAAAGTGGGTTTTTCAAAGAGAATTTTTAAATCTTTAGCTGGTAAAAGTGAAATGGTGTAAAATAAAATCCTGTATGGATCCATACTGTTAGGTAATATATGCTTTGTTCATTTCCATTAAACTAAAGTAGTTTTTTCTGGTGTTTTACTTCTGTTGTAAAAATCTGCTCTTAAATACTAGCATGATTGATTTAGGACTTTTCAGGTCATCACTGCCACTACTCATTAACAGATCTGTGTTTCTAATGTTTGACAAGAAGGTTCAACCATGCTATTACTCACACAGGCTGGCTCCACTATACCTATATGAATGCGCAATGGTTCCAGGATTGACCCTTTCACTTTGTTTAAGTCTACACTAGTAATTACTTTTTTCTAAGTTATCCCCATATTTTTTTGAAACATGACAGATGATATAACCCTACTAAGTAGGAAGTTCTCAACTCCTAAACCCTGGCTCTACAAATGCTTACACACACATAGGCACAATCCTACACGTACTCGTACCTTTAAGCCCAGAAACATGCCTACTACATTCATAATTTAGCAGTTTTTACAGTAACTACTGAACAGCAAAGAGAGAGATGCAGTTCTAAGGCACTCATTTAAATTATCTAAATTGAACAACAAAAAAAAAAGGCCCTAATATAAATTAAAAACAGTAGTTTTGTATATATAGAATTGCTGAGGGCATGGATGCTGCAGGCTGTATGAAGGCAAGGTTCCCCATAAGCTTGCCTTCTGCCATTTATTTATTGACTGACACTGCAAACCCAGAAAACAGACTACACCGGTAACACAGGCCTCAAGAGTATCTGTGACAACAGTGTTTATCTGCCAAGTGAGACCTGTTGTTAGTTCTCGGCTGTGCTCTGTAATAGCCAGAGCAAGCCTGTTGTTAGGCTCTTCTCCCTGCTTGTTTATCTGACTTGACAGCCCTCATTTCTACACCAGGATTCCTCTGTCTAATTAGAGCAGTTATTCTAAATGAAGTAAATAGAAGAATGTTCCTATTACATAACATGAAAATCTCTCCCAGGTCCCTCAGTCTGAAACTCTTGTGGCAAATACCAATTATATGAAATAGAAGAAGCAAGACCTCAGGAGGACCTCTTTAATGTTTCCTTTGATAGGAAAACAAATTTATGGCTGAATAAAGCTGTTCCTGCACATTTCTACATCAGCAAATGAAAAATGGGCTGAGAAATGCTGATCTTTTGCTGCTGCTTTTCTGAAAACCAGAAGCTGGCAAGAGGCAACAGGACAATAGAGGTTAAAACATTCCACATTTAGAGACAAACAGGATGGGTAGGGCTGCCCTGTGCTACCCAGTGTCAATGATAAGGGAGAGAAAGAGGAGCCAATAGATACTATCTTCGATGCAGAGAAGATCTAGAGAAGATGAGTGCTTTGAAAAGGAAGTCTGGATGGGTTACTGGGGCTCCTGCAAAGAGGGGAAATTTGCCTCAATGACTTGTTAAATCTCTCACAGGGCTTTGTGGAAATTTATGTGGTCACTTCATACAATGACACAGCCTCTGGAAAAAGATATACTGGTATGTGACAGGGAAGAGTAGTCTGAAGCAACAAGACCCCCTCTGGGAGACAATTCTCTCAACAGAAGCAGAAAAAAAGACATTTCTGCTGGAGAAATAATAAGGGAAGGAATCTGTAGAAAAGTAAACGAGACATGAAGTTGTTTTGTGGAGATGGAAGCTGTCACTAAAGACAAACATCTGGTGGTGCTGATTATATGTTAAGAGCCAGATTAATCCTGTGTGACTAAATCTAGTATAAGGCTTGTAGGACTGAAGAGAAGTCCAGGGTTATATATCTGAAAGAGCAGAGTAAGTACTTACACATCTTTAGTAGTCCCTGTGGCACCTAGAATGAAAAGAAAAAAGTACATGTTTACAAGACAATATACAATAATCCTCTAAACCAGTCCATAGTGCAGTAAGCCTTTCTGTCCTGACGATGCAGAAAGAGCAACAGGAATTTTCTGTTGTCAGAAAATGGGTTTCTCATGATTGTCTAGTTTATCCTTAATGACTGTGTATATCATCCCTTAAATGTATCACACTTAGGTCTGGGCCAGATTCTCAGTGGGTGAAAACGATGCTGCTGTGGACCAGTGCTCAGGCGCAGTCACTCAGGATGAGAGCAACGTAAGACAAAATTAATCTTTCCGAATTTTATATGCTTCACATTGCTCAGTCTTCTGGTGGTTTTGTCTCCTACAAAGTCACCGCAACTAACCAAGCAGTTATTTCTGAACGGCTGCTTATTTTGCCGGTTGATTCAGTTGTAGACTTGGCACTACATGTGTAAAATGCTGCTCCATTCTTCCTGCCAGATAAACAAAGTTTTACAAAACAACTAGACAGAACTAATATAAACACTGGGATATGATCCATCCAAAGCCCCAAACCTCTAAAGAGATCAACCACCCCTTAATTCATCTTGCAGTTTAACCAAAAAGCAAAAAGACAAAAGCTACCACTGGGCTGCCTGATTTGTGATTGATTTTTGGTTTTTGGTGACTCAGATGCTTCTTGCTGGGAGAGGAATATTCACTCAAGTACATCTCTTTCCTTTTCCTCCCAAGTTATTAATGCCATGTTGCTATTGCTAGTATATCATTCAGCTGAGTAACCAGCAAGTTACTCCTTATATTAATTACACAAGCTAAGGTAGACATTAGAGAACCGTACACTTCTCCTTTTCCTCTTTCTCTCAGCACTTAGCTGGAAGAGATTACCCAGGTTTACTCTGAAGAAACTACAGCTGTCATTCCAAAGATTATGGGTTTGGAAGAACGTTGGGGTTTTTCAGCTATGGCACTCCATTTCCTGAAAAACTTGATTTTTGCTGTTGAAAAATATCCATAAATAGCAGATATGTGTATGAATATGCCTTCTGCATTATTATTATAAATGCAGAGAGGAAGACAGAGCCCTGCAAGGCCTTCCAGCACTGTCTACCTGAATGGATGGCTTAGTTGGCAGGAAACATCTCCCTTTACAACTAACTCTTGAACATAATATCACTCCCAACTCCTATGACTTGATTGTCCCTCCTTTTCCCAGCAACAGTGTAGACTTGTAGAAGCCATTTCTTTTGTTAGTATTGCTTCCAGAGTCAGCAAAATCTCAGCTATACAGCTATATGTATGAGCAAAACCCCTCAGTTAAGCTGGAGGGAGTACCTCTATGCACAATAAGCTCAAGTCCTTGCTGTAAAACTTTATTCTACCAGGCAGCTTTCAGAGTCTTTTTTGCTTTACAGGCATGTCTACATAATACTACATATAAACCCTCCAAATTAATTGTGTGCAGGTGAAAGGTCGGCATTGCAGTGCTGCATGCAAGCTTGATCTCAGCTGGTGTAGGGAGATGTTTTCTGCTAGCAAGGCTAGTTCATCCAGAGTCAGCTCAGCTATGTACCTTCAGGGCATCACCCTGCACATCTAGACAGAGCCTAGGCATCAGCAACACCACAGACAACATATGTTTTGAAAAGCCTAGATCCATTGCTGTAGCTAACAGGATTTTACTTTTTCCCAGAAGATACTATCCTTGTGCTGGGCCTGTTCTGCACCAGAACAACTTTCTTATTTTTCTCAACCTATGCTCACTACAAACAAACTCAGTTTCTTCAAAAAGATTCATGGTCCTTTGTGAGGCCTTTACCAAGCCTTTTCTGTGTCTGAGTTGAGATCTCAGCACTTTGGATCCTCATTTGAAAAACTAATGCTTTCCTTGCAGGAAGTATACCAGAAGTAAGAAATGTTAACACACAAAATGAAACCTTAGCCAAGCAAGAACTGTGTACCGACAGTACAGCTACATTTCCCAGTGGAGATGTTCAAGTTCTAGTCAATCACCAGGCACACTTCAATGCCATGCAGACATGCAATACCTATCTTCAGTGCATTATGGTACATGTACATTTGCACGCTGGGGACAGGAGCTGTCTCTCAGACCCATCAACTTGGGCTTTGAGTAGAGCTGTACAGCTATAAACCTGCATTTGAGAACAGAGATGTGCCACTAGCATTCACACCTGGCAGCACTTGTTTCCTTTGAATAACAGAGAGGGTACCACTGCTGAAAAATTACTGCAGCATTTTGAAGTGTACCTCGAACAAAAAAATTGAGAACTAAGTATGATAAAATCAAATTCACTTTTTAAGAGATTACTTTTACTATTAATATTAATTAAATATGTATAATGAACAAACAAATACTTTGTTATCTATTGGTTTTATAAGCACAAAGAACCAAGTTGTTCTCACTTCCAGCAGTGGGATTCCATTGTTTTCAGTGATGTTGTTTCCCATTTTCACTAGCAAAAGTGAAACAATATTTGGTCCAAATTCACTTGGTACCATGACAGTACCTGAATATATACCTGAAAGGATTTTCAGTTCACAAAGCAGTTTTCTTCCTAGAAGAGTTCTGAGTTTGCAAATGAACACCACTTCAGTTAGGTGGCCCATAAGCATCTCTGTGTAAAAACTCGTGAAGTTTTCTTCATTAGGAAGCCTGAACACTCCTTATACATAGATTTTGTTTCACTAGGAACCCAGTAACATCTCAGTTTGTACAGACATGTTTGTTTTTAAAGTCCAATCCACTCACTCTCACCCCTGTTACTTCACTGACATATTTCTCTAACTCTTCCATGTTTAGTGAGCGACACATTATTTTATAGCTACTCAAGTTTGTCCTGCCAGAAGTTCAGCCAAAGAGTCTTATTTACTACTGACTCACAAACAGTGCATAGCTGTTCCACAGCAGCAAGGCTTAGTGCTTTCAGAGCCATGATGTTTTAGATAGATGACTTGCGAAAAGCCTCACGTATTTGAAAGTTTGTCCATTTTTTCCCACTATATCATCTTGGCCTAAAAAAAGGCCGCACTTGACCCTACAAACCTTGTCTTGAGAGGCTCATGTTGATTTGGTTTTCCAAAACTGCCTAACCTCAGCAACAGACTGAGGGGTAGCCAAGAAGCTACATCCACAAAAAATAGGCAGTGGTGAATTGTCCTGAATAACCTCTCTGCTCACACTATCTATGTAGTAGGACCACGAGTGTGTTTTTGCATTTTAGAGCTGCAGGAGGAGGAGAAGGAAGAGTACAGCCTGCAGAATAAACAAGGACTGTTCAGCCATACATTGCTCTAAGCTCAAGTAAATACAGAAAAACATTCTGTCTAAAGGAGTGGAGCTGTTATCCCTCAAAAAACCCCATAGCATTTAAACAGTCACAAATGAAGAAGAATGAGAACATGTTACAAAGCGTCTTCCATTTGGTGAGATGGGGATTTGCTCTTTCAAAACAACAGCAGCTTGTTATTGGCAACCCTACGGGATTTTGGTAAATGCAGGACAAATGCAGAAGATGGTTGAAAGAAACTGTTGGCCACAGATCATATTCCTCTGTGCTGATAAATGCAACATGAGTGAACATGGAAGACAAAAGTTTCAGAGAAACATAAAAAGGATGAGAAGCAACCATGTACATGAATAATAACATGGATACAAAAAATGCCAGTATCTGACCTTAGAGCAAACTATCTAATATTTTCCCATTAATTTTTAATGAACAATTTCCTACAATATTTCCTTGCAAATACTTCAAATTACAAAAAGCAAATAAACCCTTCAGAATTACACATACAGTTAACAACAGTTAAGGTTACAAGTGAGTTTTCTGTTGTAGGCTCCTTTCTGATTTCCTCAAAAATGCAACAATATGGAACCAAGTTCAACCATCAATGAATTTATTCTCTTATACCCCAGTGTAACCAAGGACAGAATTATATTGATTTACTTCAAATTGATTACTTCTTCAACTCATGAGGTGGCAGTCCTGTACATAGACTTGATCTGACCAAACATTAATATTAAAAATTAGTTGGATTTTAAATAGAATGGCAGGATGGTTTCCTGGACATTCCATCAAACTTAAGTTAATAAATCTGTTTAAACTTTGTGTGAAAGTTCTCCTTCATCATAATTTGGCTGTGTTTGAAGCTCTCTACAGACTAACAGCTCCTCTGTATATTCAAATTTAGGCTAGACTGCCAGCCTCCCTGAGTGCCATAATTTAAGGTTCTGTCATTGCTACTACAATTCATACAGAAAGGACAAGGCAGTTAAAAATTGACAGTGAGGCAGCACTAGAATGAAGGGAAATACCTTAACTCGGGGGGGGGGGGGGGGGGGG
>NW_009910490.1:28047-30525 GCF_000696875.1 Nestor notabilis
GGGCATATTTTTAAAAGACAAAAAAAGAAGAGCTTCTAGAACACCAGGAAATACCGTGAAAGAAGGATGTGTAAAGCAAGGTAACAAAACATCAGGAAAATAGCAATTTGTTGATGAAACTTCCTATGGGTAATGGAAAATTTTTAAAGTTAGTATAATCCACAGTTAACACATAAAATAGATGATTTAAGAAGGATGTGTATACATGTAACCATGGAATCACAGAATGGGTTGGGCTGGAAAGGATCTAGAGGTCATCTATTTCCTACCTCCCTGCCATGGGCAGGGACACCTCACACTAGACCAGGTTGCTCCAAGCCCCATCCAACCTGGCCTTGAACGCTTCAAGGGATGCAACAGCCAGTTTACTTGGATAACAGAAGTTGCCATGTCTCAGCTGAGGAGCCTTTTTCCAGTGTCTGATGTTCTGGAAGGAAGATTGAAGTGATATTGGTGTTCTGGAGTACCACACCACAGACAGAAATGTTATTCTAGATCATGCCTATTAGTTTAGATCTTGCAGACCACAGGGCTGATAGCTCTTCTGATGTCATTCTAGCCATGCAACAGAAGATAATATCATTAGCTGAACTATCATTACATATAAGTCTGCTTAGGAAAAATTGAGTTAGGCTACAACAGAAGTTTCACCAGAGTAAGAAAATGGGGACTAGCATAACATGTTTAATGTATACTGTGAAATACGGTACAATATTATCCTTAGTCATATAATATGACAGAGTGTTACAGGTTAATTATATATTACGTACCTCTAGCTTTGACATTACTGACTGTAGAATAGTCATAACTTTAGCACTAGAGATCTAGTCATACTGTGCAAACCACAAAATTAATTTGTATTTACATACGATTCACATATTTTGGTAAAATACTGAGTTGCACTTCCCTTAAAAGCTCTAGGATTCTGATTAATAATGGTACATAAAATAATTTTATTTTTATCAGACACACTTTTCAAGGAATGCTAAATGGAAAGAATAAATAGTAGATATCTGACTTCTTATTTTATTGCCAGTTGTTTGTTATTTTAAGATGACAGACTGCATAGAGTTATTCCTGTCTGACAGCAGTGAAAGTGAGAAGAAATGGGGCCTTTCAGAGCTGTATTTGCTTTGGAAAGGTCTGTCAGTGCAATAATACTAATTACATGTTTTTCATGACATTGTTTCTCACCTGCACTAAGCCTTTGGAGATCCATCAACTATTTCTAAAAAGTAAGCAAAAGGTTGCCACAAAATGCATGTTTAAATATTTTATGAATAACAGTACAGGAAAGATGAACTACCAAAGGGGTTGTACCTTCAGTGAAAACATTTTATGAACCTACAAGGCAAAACCTGTTGAAGATAACTGCTTTTAATGCAACAGTCGACACGTTTAAGCAAACACTTCTAGTTCAAAATAGTTCACTAAATAGTAACTGCTCTCACAGTTAAGCCTATCCGACATTTATCCAGTTGTGGCCTGTTACAAGTTCCACCGGCTGGCCAGACCAACATTAACCAAGAAGCTACCACAGAGGGACTAATAATTAACTCAGAATTTTCCTCTGAACTTCTCTGATGCTAGCTCTGGTGCATCTACCCAGCAAACAGAAACAGGATGTGAACAAGCAGCACCCCAGCAGCATGAAGCTGGTCATATACTGAAACAGTCACAGCAAGGCAGGAATCAACCAACAGGAGAGAATTACAGTGTGCAAACAGGACAGCTCTAATAAGACTGTTGGAAGTACAAGCAAAGTCATGCAGTGCATTCTTTATGGATGAGAGAGGCCTCTGATAGATACACACAAGCATTCACACTCAAAGACATGCCCAGTTCTTCAAAGCAGGACTAGCACCAGCTGAGGCACAGGTGAAGCTCTGTATAAAGTAAGTCAAAACAGTAAGTGACGGAGACCAAATAATTCTAACTGGTCCAGCCACTATTTTGCTGCACATTTCCAAGAGGTTCTGAAGCTAACAAGTGCATCTGAAAGACTTAACACAGGTACTGAAACAGGTGGCAGTGTTTGCCGAGTGCAGTTAGGATGAGAAATGATTGAGAAATGCTCATATTTACAATGACATGGTGAAGGTCCACTATATTTCCATATACTTTCCATTTTTGCAGGGTCTGGGGATGAGGAGAGCACAACAGCACCATCTTCCCATATTTTATCTCTTTTGAAAATAACACTGAACAAATAAGGGAGCCAGATGGACGCACCAGCCAGTGGTACACATCGGCATGCAAGAAGCCCCAACCATGGAATATCCTCCAACTTCTCCAGCAAGCAGAGGACAAGAAGTGGAACAAATTCATTTCAAAAGTGGTATTCGTGGCCTTATAGGGAAGCAACGAGGATGGAGCGTACATCTCTGCAAGATCCCTACGTCCAGTTCCCGGCCTGGGCTGGTCGTGCCCAGGACAGCTACCGTTGGAGGCGGCGATTCTAACAGTGATCCTAACGAC
>NW_009910491.1:0-8844 GCF_000696875.1 Nestor notabilis
GGCGCGGTGGCCCCGTGGCTCTGCGCAGCCCCGCTCCCCACAGCTGCCCCGTCCCTAAACCCGCTCCCTCCTCCAAAGGGGATTTCCCCCAGCCACATCCATCCCAAAGGTCCTGGGAAGGACGGGAGTTCCCCCTAGTACATGCGTCGGGCTGAGGGGGAGGGGGAAGGTTATTTGAGGATGCTGGGCCGTAACTGGAATTAAAAGGCAGCTTCCCCTCGCTGCACTTGCTAACACTGAAATGTTGGTGAGGAAAGTGGCTTTTTTTATGGCTGCAAATGTCTCGTGTTGCAGTGGAGAGCAGTTCTGTGAGGTCTGGTAGCGTCCTCATAACATACACACGCATAGATATAGATATAGGTATAGATATGTTTATTTTTAAACGCACAGGTCAGGTCAGGCCATACCTCAATTTTAGCTGTTGCTTGTCCTCGGGAGACAAGTCCAACACGGGTGGTGGTTGTTCACCTGGGAGGGAGGGAGGGAGCAGGGGAGCTGTTGTGGGGCACTGGGGCCCGGTGGGGATGAATGGTTTTCTCTGCAGCCTGAAGGTTTTAAAAGTACTGTAGTGTTGGAAAGCGTAGGAAGAATGCTTCTAAAAACATGAGTTGCTGTTGAACAAATGCCTGGAGGAAGTCAGTGAGACAGATGTAAACATTCCTCCATGAGAGAAAAACGTTACTTGCAAAAAACCCCCGAAAAGTCTCGAAGTGAAGTTTTCATTAATGTGGCAGAGTGTGAGCGTTCCAGTGAGGGCAGGATTCATGCTTGTGCTCAACTTGTACAGCTGGGTTTGTGAGGAGGAGTGTGATATCCAGCTCTGAAGGGTGAGATGTATGTGTGGATCTCCTGTGTCCATAATTCTTTGTTGCCTCATTTGTCCCTAAATACCTTTTTTTATGGAGGCAAGCCCAAAGTGATTCCTAAGTGAGTGGGTGAGTTAGACCTAGAGTTGAGATCCTCATGTGAGGACATGATGAAGATCACAACCTTTTTGGTAGAATGGAGCTTCACTGGATATCTCTCTTTGACTTTTTTAAGTCTTAAATGTGTCAGTAGCATCAAGTAGTACCCTGTATAGTATGTTTACATCCACTGAGATGTTTTTCTTACTGGTTTGTCTCTGATCACATTTCATCTGTGGATGGCTTCCTGTTTATTTTTCTCCTTAGAACCAGTAGAAGAGTCTTTACTGGAAATGTATGGATTCCCTGAAGCTGGAACAGAGACCAGATGTTACACAAATCATGCACTGTCTTATGACCAGGCAAAACGGGTGCCTAGATGGGTGATTGAACATATTTCAAAACAGAAGATGCTGGGTATGTAGCTATTTATTTACTGACCTTTATATGACATCTAGAATGGGCTTTGCTGTTCAAAGAAGGTGGATCTAGGAGCAGGCACGGAGAAAAAACCCATAGTGATCTCCAGTATGGATTTTTCCACAGATTCACAATCCCACTGAAGGCAGCAGGCCTCTGGGTGGATGTCAGCTTCATGACAGTGTTAAGGCTGACGTTGCTAGTGATTTAACAGAGATCTGTTGCTGCAGTTTGGCAGGCTTTTTCAGTATTCTTTCTCTTGTTGGGACTAATCTGGTATTGAACATACAGTGTCCTGAAGCCTGCAAAATACACTTGGCCCAGTGGGTTGAGTATGAAAGGGAAGAATGAAAACTAGAGCTACCTTCCATGAGAAATTTCTGTTATGAACAGTCCATAAACACCGAATCAGTATAGCTGCGTCAGCGTAAACTCTCTTCCAAGTCATGCTGCAGGAGGGAATCTTAACTTACCTCTTTTAAATGTGAATAGAAACAAAGTGAAACACTGAAAATTAAATTTTCCCTGCCTGATTCAGACCTGCAAAGTTCAGTGTTACTGCTTCAGCACATAAAAATTGCTCTTGCTTCCTTAGCTAGTGTAGCCCTGTGGTCCAATTTATGTCAGTTCACAGGCTTGTGAAGTGGCCAGACTGTTTAATCTACAAAACTTAAAGGGGTTTGCTCAGAATGGGAAAACAAGATGGATGTCCATTTGTGAGATAAAAATGGAGCAAAGGGTATCAACAGTTGTAATTGTTCAAAGCTAGATAGGGCATTCCATACTGACTGCAGCCATTATTTACTTTGATGCAGTTCTCTTATATTTTCTGATGTCCATTATCTAGTATGCTCTCCCCACTTCTTTATGCAATACAGAGGCTCAGTGATTTTTTGCTGTCAGCAGTGAATGAAGTATGAGTGGTACACAGTCATTGTAAATTAAGTTTATAGCATTAGTTCAGTTTTATAAGGCAAATTATTAGTAATGGAGGTAACCGTTTAATTGTAAAATGTTTTATGAACACAGTAGCCCTCTAAATATATCTTAATCACTGTCTTCAAATTATCTTTTATAATTAAAAGCGTGATCCTGAAAGTATTTATAACCAACCCCTAAGTAGCATCATTGATTCCACTTCTTTCTGAGAAGAAAGCAGTAATTCCAGGCTTACTTTCAAGTGGGCCTTAACAGCCGAATTGTTAAAATATTTTCCAAATTATCAGATATAACTAATCTGCAAGTTGAAATTTTGCATCTTGAGGCGTTCAGCTCTGACTTATGCCTGCCAGCTACCATAATTGAGATTTGTTGCTGTTCAGGGAAGGTCACAAAAACCTTCCATGTCTTGGAGCATTGAAAGGACATTATATAAAAAAATGTATTTTATTGGTAAGTCAGAGCTTAAATGTTTAAAAACATAGAATCATAGAATGGTTTGGGTTAGAAAAGACCTTAAGATCATCTAGTTCCAACCCCCCTGCCATGAGCAGGAACACCTCGCACTAAACCATGTCACCCAAGGCTCTGTCCAACCTGGCCTTGAACACTGCCAGGGATGGAGCATTCACAGCTTCCTCGGGCAACCCATTCCAGTGCCTCAGCACCCTCACTGTAAAGAACTTCTTCCTTATATCTAATCTAAACTTCCCCTGTTTAAGTTTAAACCCATTACCCCTTGTCCTACCACTAGAGTCCCTAATGAAGGGTCCCTCCCCAGCATCCTTATAGGCCCCCTTCAGATACTGGAAGGCTGTAAATGAGGCATACAAAACTGGTTACAGAAGAAATTAACCATTTTTAACGAAACAGTGAGTAGAGAATAAATGAGGATACATTTTTCCATTTTTCAAGTTTAACTGCTAAATTACACTTTGTCTTAAATACTGAAATGAAATACGATTTTTTTAAAGATAAGAAGTCTGTTGTTTTGCACACTGATTATACTTGTCAGTGTTGCTCCCAAAGCACCAATCCTGTGTTGAAGTATCACATGCTTTACCAAGAAAAGAAAAGTGAAGCTCCTTCTTTCTACCTGCACTGCATAAAGGTTCCCTGACCACTGCTCCGTTTTGACATTACCTCCATGGACATACAGACAGATGGTCCCGGGTTCTTCAGAGAGTTGCCAAGTGGAGAGCGTGTACCACACTTTGTTCTCAGTGTGCAGCACAGGAAGCATAGGGTGCATATGCGCTCAGTAGCAATATGGATGTGACAAAAAAAAAGAGCCAGAGTGGGTGCAGTTTGTGTGTGTGTGCACAGTCAGCTACAGAAGAAAGAATAATTTTAACAACTAGCAGTGATCACTGTTGAAAATTGCCCTTCATGTTGTTGAAACAGGAAGTGCTTCATAAAATGCCAAGTCTGAGGAAAATTCTCTATTGTGTGTACTTATTCGTGCTGAAATGGAAAGAGACTACGTAATGGTCCTGTGAAATTATGCCTAAGGTGACACCTTGAATTTTATTAAAGAAAAAATAAGTATGCTGTACATACTTTGAATTATTTTATCATTTGGGGGGAAAAAACGTGGACAATAGTGATGGTGCTCTAAGCCAGTTATTTTTCAGCTGTTTACTGTGCCGCTGCCTTTGTGGAGCTATTGCGCAGGCACAGCTGAGTCAGCTCTTGCACAAGCCCCCACTGCTTCTCTGTACCACCTTCCTTAACCATGGAAGATCTTGGATCCCAGGCCATTCCTTAGGAAAGGTGGTGTCTTATTGGAGGCTGTCGGTGCCAGAATAATTCATGCAAGTCTTGTCCGGCCATCAGTTTTCCAAGGAAGCAGTAAGTGTTCATGAAGGAGTCCTCTCAAAGTTGCAGACCACTTGGAGTACTTTCTTCTACAAAGAGCTGACTGGGACTTCACACACTGCAAGGACACAAATACAGGTGTATGGCCAGTAAACCTGGGAAGAAGGCACAGTTCTCCAGCAAAGACAGCAGCTTAGAATGGGCTGCCACCTCTGCAACAGTTAAGTTAGCACCCACTGCAAACCTTCCCCAGAATGTTTTTCTCTACCAGAAGAATTCAGGCCTAGCCATTTTTGTGCATAATTCCCAAATGTCTGGAAAGGCAGAAGAGGAATCTTGGAAAGGAACAGGAAAGCTCTACGCTTACTTCTGTGCCTGTGAAGATCAAATGACTTAAGACTTTCTCTTGAATGGGTTTAATATTTTACCAAGTGTAACTTTATCAATATGCACCCATCCTAGTTCCAGGCTAGACTTGGAAAAAGAAGAAATACTTGTAGTGACTGAAACATAAAAAATGGAATTGCAGTTGGTGAAGATCTGTGTATCTTCATTGCCCTAAAAAGTGAATCTGTACTGGTTTATATCTTTAGCGGTTTGTTCTTTAATATTAATCTGCATTTATGATAAGGCTAAAGTATTTTGCTTTTGTTTTTTTCTCTGTAAAACCGAAGGCATGTTGGAATTTGTAGTGTGTAGTGAGGAAGAGTTTAGAACTGGAGCACAGATACTTAAGCAGAATTATTCTTTTTTTATGGTTGAGTAGAAAAATGTCCTATTTAGCTCAATGTGTTGAATCCTTAAGCATGGGTCATTTGGCAAGATATGACAGGACCAGTTCTTTTTGTCTTGTTGTTATGATGTTGTTATGATAACCTAACAATTTAGCATGTTATTCTTCAGGCAGTGCAGACCGAAAGCACTGTAAATTCAGACCAGATCCTAACATCCCGCTAATGTTTAGTGCTGTCAATGAAGACTACCTTGGGAGCGGATGGTCACGAGGACATATGGCACCAGCGGGAAATAACAAATTTTCAACAGTAGGATTTTTTTTTCTTTCTTTCTAAGTTGTGTTTATCAGTCAAGAAAGGACCTAAAGGCCCTTAAAAGTGATGTGTGATGTTCCATTTGCAGTTTGTTTAGAGTTGGAATGTGATCTCATTATTGATGCACAGACCTGGACTTGGAATTACAAGGTCTGTCCCTGACTGAGCACTGTAGGATGCTTTTACAGACTGCTTCAGGTGTCTAAATCATGTGTACCCTCTGGTGACATACCTCTTCAATAAATCACACCTAGATTAGCTTGTTTGGCAGAGATGATGTGAGTATATCTTGTACAGTATAGTATTAAGCAAGTCTTGTCAACTTGTGGGTCACATTGTCTGTAAAATGAAGGTGATAACCTTCACCAAACAAACCTCAAAAGTGTCTTCTGAAGCGTGGTTAAAGGGAGACAGGGAATGATGACTTCATTCTGGCCAGCAGGTGCTGAGATGCTTAAGGCTAGATTGGGCAAAGCAAAGATGCTGTTAAGTACTGTTCTGTATTGGCAAGGGGATCGCCTGGATGATTTAAAAGGCTTTTTCCTTTCTGGCAATGTGTATGAGATAAATTAGACCCTACTTTTGCCATAGTTCTTTCACTCTATAAAATGTCTTCACCTGCCATTTATTTGAGTTGTAAGAAAACATGCCCTAATGCCTTGGCTGACTAACAAAGCAGCCTTGGATTTATTGGATTTTCTTGCGAAATGTGCCTAATGCAGCAATTTGTCAATTAAGAAACAGTTTGAATTTGTATTTCTGCCAGGCAGAACAGTATGCAGTGGGGCAGAGTGACAGCACAGTGGCGTGTGGGGGAGGAAAGAACCAGTTGTTTTATTTCTACTAGAAGTGTTTTTGTGGTTATTTATGTGTGGTATCTGGGGAGTTTTTGCTGGTAAGCTGCTTGTGCAGAGAGATCCTGGACCTGGCTTGAAATGCAGTGGGATGATACAATCTTTCACAGTTTAAGTAGTGCAGGTAGTGTTTGCTCATTATCCTAAGGAGTTTTCTCTGCCACTTCACTTTGAAAAAGTAGTGTGTGAAGAATATTGACAAGTACAGGACCTGTGAAGATTCTGGGTTAAGTTTTTCTCCTGTATTTCCCTGCTTATGCAGAGTTCTTCAGCTCCAGGTCCTTCACATTTGGAGATATATGGGCTTCTGTTCAGAGTGCTTTATGACACTTTTTAAAGATAAAATTAAGCAGATATGTAGACGTTTGACTGTTATGGTCTCATAAATCATTTAATTGCCTGTATGTTACGGATTTGTAAAACATGAATGAATATTTTTAATAAAACCATTTCTTTTAAGAGAAAGAAAAAGCTGGACATTAGGCAGTCAAATAAAGGAAAAGCATGAGTGAAAGCATTCTTACCATTCAGAAAGAAGACATTATGAAACTGACACTGGGTGACATAGTAATTCCTGTCCCTCTAGAACTGGACACTCTGGTGCTATGTTTCTGTAAATGAAAACAAACAACAAAAAAAAAAAGTACTTACATTTTGCATCACCTCAGTTATTCACCTCTTAGTTTTGTAGATGTTCTCATTTAGGTTTTATGTGATGTTTTCTGTTGATAAAGTTAAGACTAGACTAGAAATGTATTCTGATCCAAAAACTTCTAAAATGCGTTTTTAGCCTGTAAATGTTTCAGTGAAATTATATTCTTTCTTTTCTCTGTGCAGAGGGCTATGGCCGAAACGTTTTATCTGTCTAACATAGTGCCTCAGAATTATGAAAATAATGCTGGATTTTGGAACAGGTGAGAAACTACTTGTAAGTAAACTAAGTGAAAAATACCAGGCAGTGGCATAAATAAAAAAAAATCATATTTATGAAACTTCTTTACTTCCAAGTATTCTGGTGCTTTTTATAGGCTATCTGTAGAGATCATATGGACTTTCTCTGAAATGAAGGGCAGCTCAGTCCTCACAGTGCAAGACCAGTATAACGACTACTTCAGTTCTTTATTCAAACTGTAGAGGACCTGTATTTAGACTAGATAAAATTCTTTCTTCTGGGTGATGTGGGTAAAGGTAGCAGTCTTAACATCTCTGTCCTTAAGGAAAATTCAGTAGAAGCAAGGAAAGGGTTTAGATCTTGCTTTAACATGTCTTCCTCAAAAAAAGCATTTGCAGTGTAAGAGTATTCACATCTCTGTGTGTGGACACTGGTTCACTTTGAATTGGAGAACTGAGTGCTCCCCACTGAGTTGTGACTACTTTAGGTCTTGGGCATTTCTTCAGGTTCTGGCTTCCAAGCAGCAGTCAGGCAGGTTCTCTGTCACTTGTGAGCACCAGCTGGATTGGTTTGGAGGTGAAGTGAGTGGTTGATAAATTTAAACTTTCTTCATGTAAGATTTTTATTCTGTAGTTCCTTTGAGCACAGACAATCATTAATAAAAGCAGCATTCATCTACTGTTTCTTGCATAGGACTTACACAATGTTAGGACTTGGAAACAGGAGGGAAAAATGATGAATTTCAGAGTGTTTGCTCAAAGGAAGATTAGCAAAATTATGTACAGCATTTTAGTACAAGTCTGTCAAAAAATGTATCATCATGCAACTGCACACTGTTTTCCAGTTTTACAAGAATGCATATAAAATCATATGAGGTGGTCAGTAAGGTTATACTGGTTTATAGACAAATAAAATGCTATAATATTTTTTTCGTATTGTTTTAATACCTTGTGTATGTGTGCATAAAATTTCCTTATACCAGAGCTAGGTATTTGTATCAGTTCAAGGTTGGAAATCCTCTTTACCTCCCTTGAGCAGGATCTCTGCTTAATTATGAAATCATGGGGACTATTTGACAATTTCCCTTGGCACTACCACCCCCTAGTTTAAGCAGCTATTACCACTTTCTCCCAACCTTCAAATACATGAGCAAGGTGTTGGTTTTGTCAGTCACTTGTTTAGTGACAAACAGTTTTAAGGATACCATGGTTTTTGTGCGTTGTATCCCTTCCTGGCTTCAGTACTCTCTTCCTTTCTCTTTTTTTAATTGCTTGCTTCTTGATTGTCTTCTGAGGTACAGGTAGACAATACAGCTTAGTCACTTTACCAATCTTTTATAAGTGGTGTTCTCCCTCTATTGCTGCTTTCCCAGTTCCAGTGCTGCTACTAGCTGAACTGCAGCAAGTCATTTCCATTTGCTAACCCACTTAACCTGATACGCATTTTGTTTTATTTGGTCATGTTTCTGCCGAATTAGAAAATGGGACCAACGGGTGAGATGAGTGCCAGAGCCAGCATGGAAGATGGAGTAGGACTGTTCAGCTGGGGCACACAAGGGGAGCAGTAGGAAAGGGGAGAGCAGGACCGCATCTTTCAGCAAGCTATTAGATAGTAAGGTATTAGATTAGTTCTGTGGTGTGGTCTAACTGCACCTTAGTATTTATTCCTCATTCTCTTCCCACCAACATGCATACTTCTTTCTCTCTTGACGTTTGACTATCATTTCTTGTCTTGTTTTGAGAGTGATTTCATGGTCACTGTAACCTGATCTCTGTCCCTGCTGCCACCAAAAGCAGTTTGCTCCCTAGCTACATTTGTCCCCATTCTTTCCTAGTGGCAGGCAGTGTTTGTATTGCCATGCTGTGAAACAGCCTGAGAAGCTGAGCTGCTTGGAAGCAAAGCTGATGATGGCAAGAAAAAACTTTGGTCAGTGCTTTGGCGTATCACATGAATGGGGTCATTCCTGC
>NW_009910491.1:8856-60895 GCF_000696875.1 Nestor notabilis
TAATTCTGATGTGTAAAAGCTGTTTAAACCCACTACCCCACCACAAAAAAAAAAAAAAAAAAGAGTCTGTTTTTTTTTCAGGGTTTTTGACAGATGAGGAGTGCTTAAGGTAGCCCAAGGGAGAGTTATGAGGAATAGGGTTGAGACAGAGGAGCGGTGAAACCTCCCCCCTTCAGAAGCAGACAGATAAGCTGGGCTCATCTGTTACATGTTCTGGTCTGTCCATTTGAGTGAAATGAAACTCTATAACTAATGTTAGTCTTTCTGGAGTTACTGCTTTATTTTCAAACAGTTTTGTATTAAAAACCCAAGTAAGTAGACTTAGTGGGAATGGCACATAGAAACTTCCTTAAGTATGTTGAACTGTGGAAAGAGCAGTATGTTGCAGGACATTGATTCCTTGAGGAAAGAACATACAAATCCAGTAATGTGATAAAACCTTTTGAAGCAAGAACGCCACAAACTGCTGTTTGAAACAAGTATTTTACTAATCCCAAGTGACCATCAACTGTATTTTTCTGGTATCAAGTGTGAGAGCAAGGAGTAGTAAGTAGAGAACTTAAATCTTGAGGACAGGTGGTAAGGCTACAAAACCCATTTTCAAATAAGTACAATAACACAAGCATATCTGTAAATAAGTGAAACTGCACAAGTAGGAAGTATGACTTGGGCCAGTGTTTTACCTTCTTTGGCTTGTGAGTCAGTCACATGAGTTTGGAAAAGTGCTTCCAAACTGTCAGGAGTTCATCTTGCCCTTCACAGTATGTTTCAAAGATTATGATGTTAAGTTTTCCCAGCTCACTTTACCCTCTCTGACAAATATATTCCAGAATGGAAATGTACTGTCGGGAATTGACGGAGAGATTTGAGGATGTTTGGGTAGTTTCTGGACCTCTGACCTTGCCTCAAACAAATGTTGATGGAAAGAAGAGTGTTACTTACCAGGTATGCATATATGTGGCTGGGTTAACAATGCAGTGACAAATATTTAATTATTTAAAATTGATACTGTAGCTTGATAAAACAGGGTTAAGCATCCTAGTGCATCCTAAATATACTAAATGTCCAATGCTAGTCAGGACAAGTTCAGTAGAGCTGTTATATCTTACCTGCACATAAAAAAGTACAATTTTAGAATAATTTGGTTTACTTATAGAGAGAGATCTATTAACTGTCTGTTCAGTCTGCAGTAAAACTGTTTTCTGATTTCAGTAATACATGACAGTATCTAAGCAGAGAGTGGGCTTTGCTGATGTGTAGTCATCCGTTCAATCATTTATTGATATATTCTAGAAACAGTACAATACAAAGGTAGTATGGGTTTGTTAAAACTGTATTGGAATGCCTGTGCTCCATTACTTTCAAAGGCAGTTGTTTGCTGAAAGGCTTCATTCAAGTTCAGTAGGTTTTGGGTGAATGCATTATAATCACTGGTCCGTGTTACTGATACCCCGCCTTCTTTTGGTTACCATTTTTTATTACCTGCTTAAAATACTCTGAAGATTTTGGAGTCTAGAAACTGTCACTGATAGTCAAAAGATAGGAAGGGCTATCATGTTGAGAGATTAATTTATTATTGCTTATCCTGACTTACTCTTTGTAAGCAAGTGTTTAGACATCTGTAGGATCTGAGCATAGTAAGGTATTCAAGGAGTGAGTCTATTGCCTTCTACCCCTACTGTAATGAGATATTATTGCTGTTTTCAGTTGCTAGATAAAAGCTAGCATAATGCAAATAATAATGCTGTATTTTGTGCCTCTTGAAAAAACACTTTCCCTTGAAAATAAGTGCTTGGATCAACTGCAGCTTCAGCTCTTGAGTGATTCAGCTGTCCAACTAGTTCTCTGAGGAGCAATGAGTGAGCTTGCTGTAACAAGTTCCTATTTCAGAGGGATATGAGACAGACAAAGAAGAGAGATATTTGACTTTCAACACTGTCTTGTTTAGCTATAAGATTTAGGCATTATTTCTCCATTATAAATACACAGCTGACTTCTGTTTGACTGAACTTGGAACTTTGTCATGATGTAATGTATTTTTTCTGTTTGCTTTTACCTTTTTATTTCTTTAAAAACTGTCCCTTATGTCCCCACCCACACATGGTTGTAATCTTGACTGGGATGAAGTTACAGCTTTGGATTTAGGTTTGTCCGGTTGTTTTTTTTTTCCAGACAGTCATATCATGCATATGAAAATGCAGCCATAATAATTTATCCTTTTCATGTTCACTGGCAGTTCCAAACTTCATCTCTTACCACATCTTCTTGAGGAAGGTGGGAACTGCGCTTGTTTTCAAGTGGATAAATAAGCTATGGTTAAGGGATACAATATGTTAGTGGCAAAGACAGCTTTAGACTGACAATGGCTCCTTGCCATCCAAAGAAAGAGTGCTGACTTGGCTACTGGCCGTTATATTTTCCAGTCCTTTTCCCTGTCTGCCAGTGCTGATGACTGTCACATCCTTCCACAAGATGCTTAATTACCTAATACAATAGAAAACCATCCATAGTGGACTGTTTATTTGCTTACTGGGCTTGTTTTTTACTGCTGTAGAAAGATAAAGGAGCACACAGAGGAGTCCAGTGCTTACTGGTGACAGCATGAGGTATATCCAAAATCACAAAGCTAGGAGCAGGATGAAGACGTTCCCTTTCAACAGTCTGCTTGGCATTTGGCTTACTGTCATGCAGAATGGCACCATAGAGTTACCCAGGCTTGCACATAGCTCGCTGAAGATTGCCTCCTTGCAGCTGTCAGGATATTGCATTTTCTTTTTTATCCCTAAAGATATATGTTCATCTTACATAGCAAAGAATTAAAAATCCTGAGCTGACGTGAACATTTTATAGCTGGAAATTATTTTCCAGGAAGCAGTTGGGTCATCTATCAACTGCACCTATCAACTGCTTCCTTTTAATCTTGGTCATCTTTTTCTAGTTTTTCTCTAGAGAAAGTGTTTATTTAGAAGAGAAAGATTACATTTTCTGGAAAATGATTGTTGCTATCCATTTTCGTTTTGAAATGTGAATTTTAGTATTCCACAGGTAAAAATAATAGCAGGCACTGCATCTTACTTACAAGTTATTTATTCAAAATAACTTGATACCAGTGTACAGTGATGGAGTAATAGCCACAAAATGTCCATGCTGCTTTGATTATCATATTCTGTTCTTGTCTGTTGCCAAGATGTCTTCATCATCTTTGGCTTTGATGACAACTCTGGTCTTCTATGAATGTTTTATCAGTTTCTGTCTTAATATAAACTATGAAGTGAAATTCAGTGTAAGATTGAAAACTGTGGAATGATGGTATTCAGGTTTTCATTTTACCATTTGGCCATATTCTTAAATCCTTGGCTTCCTGTGGTGAGATTCAATATGTAAAGTGATTTGTATTTGAGTACAGATAGTGCTGTTTACAGGTGGGAAGAGTAAAATGTTGGTTTTCTTTGGGGTTTTTTTGCTTTGTTTAAGATTTTAAATTATTGTATTTAGGTCCTCTTTAGCAACACTCCTAAGTGTAAATAAATACAGGATGAGAGTTGTTTTACTATTTTGAAATATCTTTATGGCATAAGTTGTGCTTGCCATCGACATTGTCCTCTGGGGAGAGAGGCTTCAGAGTGCAGTGGTGTGTTGGGGTTTGGTTGTTGGGGTTTCCTTTATTCCTTCTTACATCAACACATACACTTAGAAGAGGGAACACAGCCTGGAGAGTTATTTTCAAACAGATACCTTGGCTATAATTGCAGGCATTGCTGTTGATTTTGGTAGTCTGGGATTGTACCCCTAAACCAAGAACGCTGAGAGTTGGCAGCTGAATGAGAAGGGAAGGTACCTATTAGTTGTCTTTTGGAGTGAACTCTGCTAGGTTCAAAAAATGAAAAGCTTTTAGTCTTCATTGTTTGGGCTTATGTAGCTTATGTGAGAAGGTGACCTTTTTCTTTGTATGTGCTGTTTAAGGAAAAGTGCTGTAGTACACACAATAGTGCTGAAACTCACAACCTATAATCTCCCATGTGACTGTTAAGGCTGAGCTCCCTTCTACTGTCTTTTTTCTCATCTGAGACTAGAAAAGAGAAAAAGAAAACACAGAAGTACTACAGTGAACGTGTCTGCATTGATTTGTTTCAGATCCTCTCTTTAATCTCAGTTTCCTTGCTTTTGTCTAAGGAGTGAAGTACGTATCCATGGCTTTACAGGCTGGTGTTTTCTCATCAGACATCCGAAAAGGTTATTTTTAGATAACTATAGAGATAAAACAGAGCATTGGTCATGGCATTGTTCCCAGTTCCTGCTTGGACTCTGGTACCATTTGCTGTTGAATTCCAGAACAGGAATTAACCTTGAACTCCTTAGATGCCAGTGTTGTTCTATCTATTGGCTGAACTTGCTGTATCCTCAGATATGTTCTGTCATTTCATCTGTCTCCAGCAGAGTCTCTTACTGCAAAGAGTAGATTGATGACCATACTTGGTATCTGAAAAACATATTTTGAGAATATATGTAAAATAGAATGCCAATAGGAAAAATCTGTCATGTGTCACTGGAGAGGCAGATGCAGAATTTTCATCTTTGTCCAGATAAAATCAAAATGACATTGTCTTGTTTTATACATTACTGTTCTCCATTGACTGTCACTTCAGTGATTTTCCTCTGTCAGCAGATTTGGAGTTTGAAATACAAATTTTGCAATAATTCTGTTGTATCATGCATGATGCTGCACCCTTCTTATTCCCAATGCCATCTTAGTAAATAATAACCTAAGAAGAATTGGTTGTGGTTGGTGAACAAAAGCACAGCGTAGATAACATTTTTTTTTGTTATTTGAAGAATATATTTTTATGTACTTTTTAGTGGTATACTAGGTTCCTACTGGAATTATGTCTGCTGTTTAATTTTCAGAATTAAATCACTAGGCTGGGCCAGAGACATACAGTAAGTGTACCAGAAGATATACTTACTCGTCATTTAGTTCTGTGGCAACAAATTGCACCTCTCAAATAGAAGGTGGTACTTTATGGTTTTCCCCAGTCAAATTTCAGAAGTACTAGATGTTTTCTGCCAGCCAAGATACTATAGGGGAAGGAATCCTTGTAAATGGATGTAAACCTGGGGACTCTTATTATTTGCTGACTTCTCCAAATGGGCTTAAGGCCATGCAGGCAACTAGTAAGATTTCGGTCCGTTATATATGTCCCATAAAATTTAACGTACAAAGGGTTAGATCTTAAATCAGCTGGTGTAAACCACTGGAACTCTGTCAGCCCTAAATTTAGAGATGATGTAGAAATGAAAATAATAGGCACTGGGTTAAGATTGGATGAGAAGAGACACCAAAGGATAGATTTATGAGGTTGCTTTTAGTTAGCACTGTAACCATCCCAAAGTTTTTTTTGTTATAGGGAGAGTGGTAATAGGGACTGTAGTAGATTCAATGTTAGGAAACCTAAACGGCTTCTGTAGAATTAGCAGTCTGTAAAAAAAAAAAAAAAAAAAAAAAGCACAACAAAACAAACAAGCCCAAACCAAAACCAGGGGCTGGAGTGTCTGTCTTTAAAGGCCATAACTATGTATTTAGGCACAGCCTTTTTTTTTTTTTTTTTTACCATGTCCTCATTTTGTTTGGGGTTGGGTTTTTCTTTCTTCCTTTCTTTTTAGTATTTCCAAATGATTTGGCAATAGCAGTCAGACCAGCCACAACAAATTAAGTTTTCCTGAAGTACATGCATTTGCATTTTGGAGTGCTTGACTGCGCAGTGTTGCAGATTGTTACTGTGCTTTTCATCTGTAGTATTTTCTGGTTTTTGTATTGCTAGGTCTGCCTCAGTTGCTAGTGCCATCTGACAGAGTTCTCTCAAATATTTGGGAGAAAACTCTATCAACAGAATCAGTGCTGCCTAACATGAATCTGAAAGGAACTGGAGTGAAGGCAGTTAATGTTGTCACAATAATCAAGTAAATAAAATTATACCGATATCAAAGAGAGTTTTTATACTGCTAGAAAGTCTGGTTTTATACAGAATTTAGTATCAAATTATAATAAAAGCTCTAGATAGTCAAACCTTGTGTCATATCAATATATTACATACAATAAAACATCTGATGACTCTGGTCAGTATCATGCCTAAAGTTATAGCTGAAACAAAACAAGTGCCTGTTCAGAGAAAGTCTTATTTTTGGGTGACAGGAATGATGTCCTTGAATTCTGTCCATCCAGAAATGTGACAGGAGCCTTAATTTTGTTACTGCCAGATGTAGGTGGAAGTACACCTAGAGAATTGTGTGTATGCTTGTTTTCAGTCAGTTCTGGTTTCCAGTATGGCTTAGTTCTAAACTCTGGTTATTATACAGAAAGAGTTAAGAAACAGTTACTGGACTGTAGAGGGAATTTCTGGAGCTATCATTTTAATTTATTTGATGATGGTACCCTCTGGTGCAAGGACTCTTCAGCGTGTGCTAGCATTTAAGGCATGACTGATTGAATGTGATTTCTGTTTACCAGGTTCTAAGAGAATCTTAGATAATTGCCAGTTCAGAGCTGGCACTTGCTGATGAAAGGCTAGTCCCTTGTCTTCACGGTTGATTTTCGTTTTCTAGTCACTAGGTGGCAAAAGACTACTTTCAGAGTCGTGAATCCTTTCTTTTAGAAGAAGGTGATTTTCTTACTGCTCTGGGAAGCTGTAACAGGTCCAGTATAAAATGAAAATATGGTAACATTTATGTACGTTTTAAAATTTCTCTTAAGAGTAACACTGTTTTCTTCTAGTATAATCTCAAGTGTTCTGCTGTTATACCTGGTATATTCCTTTCCTCCTGTTTATGTAAGAATAGAGTTTTATTTCTCAGAAACTCCAAACTTTTAGGGACTGTAATTTTTAGGGACTGCTTTGCCTTATATTTATCTGACTGCCACCACAAAGGTGACATTAGGTAATGTCACATGCCTCAACTTACCCTAGATGCCATTAGCAAATTTCTTCATTATTTATTGTGATACTTAAGCATTCCAAAGATATTACCAAATTTGTCCTTCCTCCAATTTTAAAAACTATGACCAAGAAGAGATTTGGCCAAAATTCTGAGGAAAGACAGTCTTAAGAAAAAACCCCATCCAGTGACGTAGCTGTGAGGCCGAATTTATCAAAGCTCTCTGTTTTAAGAAACAAATTCTCTGTTTTAAGAAACCATCTTACTTCTTCCCTTACCTTTATCTATCCGTGTGAGCTGTTTAAGTTGTGTAACTACTTACCAACATGTTTGTTGTTTTAGCAGTTTGTAAACATCCCTAAATGTCAGGAATTGCATATGTTTTAATGGCCTGTCCTCATGACAGCTGTCCACGATTAATTTGACATAATTGAGGAGTATGACAAATTTATAAACACTTGTGGAATGTCAGTAGCAATGTCAGTAATAATAAAAACCAATAAACTCCATGCTGAAAATGACATTATCATAATGTTGCATTATTAGATGATACCACTCCAGTGACAGGGCTTGAGCCAGCACTAAATCACCAAAAAAAAAAGAGCAAAGCAAAAGTAAAACGAATAAGCAGCCACAAAAAGACAGGGCGATGAACATTTTATGTTGAACTGATACAGCAAAGAGAAGTAGTATTGAAAATTTCACATTGGTTTCCAGATGATGATGGGAAAAGAATATATTTAATACTATAAAAAGAAGGCCTTTAGCTGGAGGGCCTTCCCCCCCCCCCCCCCCCCCCCCGTTATGAGGCTGTTGAAAATATGAAAGATTAAGCAAAATTTTATTGCAATAACAAAATGGAAGTTTTCAAAGGATTACACAAAATTTTACTTTCTGGGCTGTTGTCAACATGGTGTGAAAGCATGTGAGACAGCAGTGATTTTCAATAGGGCATTGCTGTGTTTTCTTGCTTGTATTAGCACATAAGATCTTTTTTGAATCACAGATATTATTTAAAATTGCTGCTCTTCTCTGTCTGGGACAGAGCTGTTTCAGGCATTGATTGCTGAAAGATCATCTGCTGCCTGTGGATAGACTAGCACAAATCAAAGTCAACATCTGTGCTTGGATAATCTTAACCCATTTTCTGTTCTGTTACAATAGGAGCGTATGCTATCTGCCTCTGTTAAGCATGCATTGAGATAAATGGGATGGTGCAGATCAGAATAGTGATTCAGACTGCTGTTAGGTAGGAAGATCCTCTAGGTGGCAATAGGAAATGAATTATTGAGTATGGTTTTCCTACTTACTGCTTCTGTTGCAAACTTCACTTCTACAGAATCACACCTTCTTTCCCTAGCTGTTGAACTGTGTGAGAGGGGGAAACATTCACCTGCAGCTTCTGTATATACTCACATAAAAAAGCAAATTTTGGTATATTACAGAGCGTGATAATGGAAGTATTATGGCATGCTTCAGAACTGCATTTCCTTTGTAACAGAAATCATTGGGTCAGGCTGGCAGCATAATTTTTTGGTAATGAATCCTGTGCGTGGTTCACTTAAGTGTTAAACTGCAGAAAAACCCCTTATATATTCCTTGTCATGCTTTTTTCCTCTGTTACAGAAATGAGGCACGCTCCTTTGATGTTATTCTCCTCCAGCAGAATTAGCTGGGAATAGGTCTTTATGCCCCATTTTCTGTAAGGAAAGGACACTTGTGGACTCTGGCCGTTTGGCAGGTTGAAGTTTGTTTTAATCACTTTAACAGTATCAGAACTCAGTGAAGTAATTACTCACAGAAGTAGTATACTGCTGTCCAGAAGACTAGTGCAAAGCCTTTGCATTACTTAAATTTTCTTTAAATCTTAAGAAGAGAGCTTATGTGCAACTGAATTGGTACATAAATTACATTTATTGCCATTGCCTGTATAGTGAGTTGTATTTAGAACTACATTTCTCAAAAGGCCAAACCTTCGTTCATTTTTAACTAGTCCTCTCTTTCCTACTTTGCTTCCCTCCTTCCATAGGTGAATATACTATGCATAAATGTGCATTATTTTGCATAGAATATATATATTTGCATCATATTACATAAGCACACGGTCTGTTTTCCCTTAACACCCACTTCAGGCATTCAGCATTTCCATTTCATACCTAACTATTCTATGTTCAGCTCTATTCATTCCCCAGCCTTTCTATCCACCCACTCAGTCCTCAGACTCAATCCCATTCCCTCTGCTAGCTCACTCAACACACATTCACCTGTTTGTTTTACATACGCCATATACCCCCTAATTGGAGATACTTGTAGCAGCTCCATCTGCATGTTTACCCTTCCTCTGGTCTTTTGTACAACAGAAAGAGGATGCTGGTATGTGTATGTGTGTGGGAGGTATTGAGAAGGGGAGGGAGCCGAGCTAAGGAGGACCTAGTACATATACATGTATTTATAGTGGGACAAAGTATGTGAAGAAAGACAAAGTATGCCTGGCAAAGGCAGTGCAGGAGGGCATACTGCACAGGAATGCTGCAAGTCCAGAGACTGGTGGCCAGGTTGAACGTGGGAAACAGGCTTTATTCTTGCTACTGCCTTCTCTCAGGAGGCTGCAGGTGTAGGGTGGAGGTGCAGCTGCGCCCAGTCTCTTCCTTCTTTTCTGCCTTGCCCAAGGAGCATGCAGGGGCTGGGATTGCAGCACAGGCTCTGCAGTCCTGATGGAGAAAAGGAATTCCACCCGTCTGCCTTCAACAGTGTCAGTCACTGGATGTACTTGGGTGAATATGGAAATATGAGCTCCTTCCTGTCCCCATCAGGGGTTTTGTTACTTCTTGGCTCTCTCCCTCGCACCCTCAATACGTTGCACATAATAATCCCTAGTTTAAGTGCCACCTATCTCAAATAGGTTAAACTCCCAACACCATTCATTTTTGCTCAGGGGCCCCAACTTGAGAAGGACATGGACCTGTTAGAGGAAGCCCAGAGGAGGCCACAAAGATGATCTGAGGGATAGAGCACCTTTACTATGGAGACAGGTTGAGGGAGTTGGGCTGGAGAAGAGAAGGCTCCACAGAGACCTTAGAGAAGCTTCCACTGCCTAAAGGGGGCCTACAGGAAATCTGGAGAGGGGATTTTTACAGGGGTGTGTAGTAGTAGGACAAGGGGGAATGGCTTTAAACTGCAAGAAGGAAGATTTTGGTTAGATATTAGGAGTAAGTTCTTCACAATGAGGGTGGTGAGGCACTGGCACAGGTTGCCCAGAGAAGCTGTGGCTGCCCCATCCCTGGCAGTGTTCAAGGCCAGGTTGGATGGGGCTTGGAGCAACCTGCCTATGTCAGGGGGGTTGGAACTAGGTGATCCCTTCCAACCCAAACCATTCTATGATTCTATGATTTTGTAATTCAGTTTTAACCCACCATATAGCACAGTGTGTTCATGCATAGTTTTTAGTATATTTTAAAATTATCTGTGCATCAGTCAGTTTTGATTATTTATGCCATTGATCCTGAGGAGCTGTAACTCTGGTTACACCCACACTGAATGCTAAATGTAAAGTGCTTTGACACTCGGGAGCTCTAATTTCCCTATCAAGACATCTGTCATTCAAAGGATAAGTAGACTTGGCATAAGGCATTTATTTATTGCTTACCTGTTTTAATGGCTCTAGATGTCTAGGCAGAGCTTTATTTAGGAAAAGGTTGGTGGCATAAGCATGATCATTATTCTAAAATAAAAATAAAAAAATAAAAAAAAATCCACAAAAAAACCCCAGAAACATACCAAAGGTGTTTAAACTACAGCAAAGCCATTAAATAGTCTAGTTTAGGGAAGGGGAGGAAAGTATTCTATAATAAAGAAATCTAAGAGCACATATTTGACAGAGATGGTAGTACTATGTTACTGTGCAAAACATGAAAAAACTTTATCAAAGGCTTCCCTTTCTCCTGAAGGTTTTTTCTCTGGTTTTAGACTAACCAGTAAGATTTAAAGGTTGGTCACTTTAAAAACTGGCAACAGCGACATACATCAAACAGTGAAAGAATTCGTAACTCAGACTATTGGAATAGACTGTGTGAACCTTGGTTCAGTAGCCACAGGCAAAGTTTAGTTTTAAAAACTTACTTTGTTTTGCTGAATGCTCTCAGAATGAAGCATACACAGGAAGTGTTTCTTTGGTGATTGAGTTATACTGAATATATGAATGGATGAAGTATGTCTGACCTGATAAACTGAATTAGTTTGTAAAATACTTTAAATTTATGTGATCAATTGTGGCAGTGAAATAAATACCTGCTTTCTCTGAAGTTGTATTTTAATTCTATCTAACAAAAGCTGTCAGAAAACCAAAACAAGCAGTCTGCTTTTGTAGGTATTGCAAATACTGGAAATAGTACCAAACTACTGGATTTTATGTATAAACCAAGGTGCCTTTGTAGTTTTGGTAAGGTATCTGAATATTTTTTTCTGTTGCTATTAGTATAAAAGTACAGTTTTTAACAAGGTCGTTATACAGAAGGGTTATGCAAAATTCAAGTTTTCCATGTATGAGCCTGTTACATTTTGTTAGCATGGCAGATTAAGTTCAGCAATACTAAAAGAAAAAAACCAACTTAGAACAGTGCATGCATGAGCATCACTTTTTGAATATAGGAGAGATTACATTTATTATCAATAGGTATATTCCCTTGGACTTTTTCCTGACACAGGTTGGAGAGTCTACTGTATACGTGTGTGTGTGAGCTTTTAACAGCTTTCATGTGAATTTAGAGTCTTGATCCTCCCCTCGTGGTCTAAGTGACACAGCAGGAAACCCAACATGTACAAGCTGTTAAGCTGAATCCTAGTGCATTTAATGCAAAGCACAGCCCTGTGAGGACTGCTCAGGGGAAAATTAACTCCATCCTAGCCAGGCCCAGTACAGGTGCTTTTTTTCTCAGCTTCTAGTCTGATAACGTTGCACATGTTTTTGATGGGTAGTTAATGTGCTGTGGCTTCTTTTCAGAGGTAGTAGGATTAGTCTCATATATTTTTTCCCCCTCAACTGATAAGTTCTGTATACCTTTTGACAGGTAATCGGGAAGGATGATGTGGCTGTGCCATCCCACCTATACAAGGTGATCCTTGCCAGACGGAGCAGAACATCTACAGAGCCCTTGGTACTGGGGGCTTTTGTAGTGCCAAATGATCCCATAGGCTTCAGTCACCAGCTGCCTGAATTCCAAGTAAATATTGAAGATCTGGAAAAAATGTCAGGTTTAGTTTTCTTCCCCCAGGTGGACAAAACCAGAGATGTTAAAAATATCTGTGAGGTGGATACCTGTAAACTAATGGGCTTCAAGGAATTTACATTGTACATCACTGCTAGAAAAGTACAGAGTGCCCGTACATTGCACCGGTTGGAGAAAGTCATGTCAGAGTTAAGGGAGGCAGGAATTGAGCCTGATGAGTATCTTCTAAAGCTTCTCAAGAAGAAGGAAGAAGAACTACTGCAGGAAAAACAAGTCACAGCTAGAGAGGGGAAAACTGGCTGAGTACTTTTTCAAGAAGATGTTTGGGGTTTTATACTTTGAAAGGGCAGCTGAAGGCAAACACAGAGACAAGGGCTCTATGAATTATCCTTTTTTGAGTTGTGGAAACAATAAAGAAACATTTGGAAGATGGTGGGTTTGGAATAATACTTATTCTCATGTAACATGATGCACACATGTGATTTGCTGCAGTACTTTGCTGCAGTGAGAAATGAAAATGACCCCATTCTGGCATGAATACTTTACTGGACCTCCAGAAAAGGCTTTGTGCAATTTTCCAAGTGAGATATCAGACTTGGGGTTTGTATGGAATCCCTTCTAGGAATTTTATAAAAATAGATAGTAGGCACCTTGGGAGAACAATTGGAACATGTTTAAGTGTAATTCTACCTGCAAATGTCTTTCAGAATGATAGAGTGGAAGCAATGGTACTTTCTGGGATTTTTGTAAATGAAATTAATTTAGAAATATTTCATTTAACACTCTTTTATTAGAGAGCTGTAAGATATAATCGGAATCCCTTACAGTCTTCACACAGTGGTGTTAACCAAACCAGATTGTCTCTTACCTCTCCTGACCTCGTGTGCTTGGGGTATTTTCGCATGTCAGTAGCTGTCAGCTCTTGTCATTTGCAGCGGACTTCTTCCATTCATGTATAATTCTTCATTTAAAAAAAAAAAAAAACAAAAATAGAAGCAGAGTTTGCACAAGTTGCTATCAGGATCAATGGGTTCTTCATAAATTAACATAATCTTAATATTTTGCTTTCACCACTAAGTTTGGATAAGCGTGTTTTCTTTGATACTGCTTGATTTGAGAGGTGCACACTGCTTTCTTTTTGTTTGTGATTGTCACTCACTGTTTTTTAACCCAGCATCAGTCTTTGGTCTATAAATTTAGCAACAAAACTCCTTCGTGAAAGAAGACTGACTATAAATGCATTTCCAGTTCTGTTTCAGCAGCATCTGAAGTTTGTCAGATTTGCATCAGCTTGGGAGGCTTAATGAAGGGGTATTTTCATTAGTTTTGTACTTTCCTTGTGTGTACATCTTGAATTTTGGACATACTTGAATTTTGGACATAGATTAGACTTGTATCCTGAGACATTAAATCTGGAACAAAAGAGTAAAACTCTTTTAGAAATTTTAGTATATTTAGAATTTTCTTTTACTGGTATGACTCTTTGTAAATTTGGACTTGTGTCATAAAAACACCTTCAGTAGTCTTAGTGTGAGAATTAATGGTTTCTGAGAAGGATCATGTAGTGCCAGGCTGTTTTTATAAAGGATGAATCAGGAGCATCATTTGGATGTTGTGAATCATCGGCTGGATGCTATAAAAACTGTATGGTTTCCTTCATCTCAGTTTAGTTGCAGTATCCAAAAGTAGATCACTTTATAAAGCAGTTGTGGTTCCCATGACACTTTTGTGTTTGCCAAGAACATATTTACAAAATCCAAACACTTAAGACGAGAGAAATGTGACTAGCTAAGGACATCATAAAAGCTTACTGCCCACATAAATTAGGGAGAATTTGGGTGAAATCCTGACAAAACGTTTGCTCATTTCAATTTTAACCCAGAATTTTGGTTGTTAATCCTATCAAATGTGACAAAAACATTTGATCACAGAATGTAGGAGACGACTGTGTTGCCTGGAATAACAAAGTGCCGGATGCTTCGTCTGCCTCTTGATGGTCTTGCGTGTACTTCGCTGGAGTCCAGGCAGCCTTTTTGCACTGTGATGGTGTCACCCTTTGGAAAAAGAACCTTGTCATTGTTCTTTGCATTGTCTTTCTCCTTTCCCCATAATTTGAATTCTTTATGGGTTTTGATTCAGTCTTCCACCTTGTTTTATCTCTTGATCCTTTCAGCTGAGAGGTTGCACATCTCTCCTGCAAGGGCTCACACACACCTATGGACAGCTGAAACAATTCTCAGTGCTACAGATAACGTATCCATCTGTAGCAAAAAACTTCTTTTGGGACAGCACCAGTGGTATGCAAGGAACTCCAGGTATCCTTCCTTACCGCTACAGCTTGCCGTTAGGACAGCAGCAGTGTGACTGTCCTGTGGAGACCTGCTGCGGAGACCAGCTGCTTCCTAACTTGATACGTCCTTGGATCTTCTGTGCACTCCTGAATTCTTGCAAGCCCTGATTACCATAATTTTCATGCCTCATGGCTTAACACAGACTAGACGCCCTGTAGAACTGTCAGCTCTGTTTGAGCATGGTTGTTGTTCCTCAGCTCCCGTTGGAAGGTGGCAGCAGGTGGTGAACAGTGAAACCACTTCTAGCACTGCTGTGTGCCAAAGAGGACATTCACCTGCTCATCTTCTGCTGGTTTCCTCATCTAAAGTAACTGTGGACTCTAGCATATAGCAAATAAGTGTGCTTTCTTTACAAAAGGAAATGTAAGATGAGTAATAGCAAGGGGGTGAGGCTTTACAGAGTTGTTTGAACCACATTCGTAAGTTACTGCTTCAAAATCCTTGGTGAGAACTGTGGTTGTGTCTGTGTCCCTCTGTCATTCCTGTTGCACACTTAATCACATCCCTGCCTGCATCTGTAGTGACAATACAAACCCTTGTGAGACAGCTAAGCTACAGGAGTCCTGGATATGGAGAAGTTTCCCCCTTGTTCCTCCACTGTTTTAATATGTTTGGGTTTAAAGCTAAATAACTGAATAGCAAGGGATATTGACAACCAGTCTGTCCACAGCCTGATACAGTGATTTTCTGATACTCCCTTGACTGTCTAGTCCTGATTGTTACTGCTCATCTTGAATCGGGGTGAAAGTGATGATAAATGGGAGACAGAAGGGAACGCAGGGGAGAGCTGCCGTGATGGTCAAGGATTTTGGGCTGCAGGCAACCGTCTCCGCTCGGTGCATTGTTGGTATTTGGCCTTTTGAGGGCAGACTGCTTCCACCGTGTCGGCCTTGGTGGACAAAAATGGTGGGGGATATGAATCAAGTGTCTCTGGCCCATAATAACTGTCTTTTTGCTGGTGATACTAAGATACCCATTTAAAATGAATTGTTGTTTGGAGTGTTGTATTGACAGTAGTGGAGTATGAAGCTAATGATTTTTCCTAGATAAGGGTTTTGACAATGAAAGTGCCTTTAGATTGACCACATAAGTTATGTATCTGCTCCCAAGACAATTTTGACTCCAGCTTCTTCATGAATCTCATCATAGGTGAGAATTTATCCCTGTACTGATGTCTTGTAATGCTGTTGGTTTGCATCTGTAAACAAAATTGGGGGGGGGGAGGGATTTAAACTTCTGCTCTCCCTCAGTTCACTTCAGAGCACCGTTTTGCAATTTTCAGTTTGCCATGTAGGAGTAAAGATGAGTGTCATTAGCAAGTTGTAAGTGCTGCACTAACCTGTGGAGAAAGAATCCTTGTCCTGGAAAAGTAACGTGTATTAGATAACAACAGGCAACAGCTGAAAGGGGAGAAGATAACACACCCAGAAATTTGACTGTTTTCTTCATCAAAAGGCTTCAGAGGTGATGCAACCCACCTTGAGCGTTCTTTACATGACTGGAGTCATCTCCTTGACAGAAACATTCAGATGTCCTGTAAAATAAATGGAGGCAAGTAAGTAACAAATACCAGGATTTGCAGAAGCTGCTAATCTGGCCAGCAGTGATTGCTGGAGGTTGGCACTGGGTTTCTCCAGGGCGGGGTCAGTCATTAGCCTCTTTTTTTGGAATTGGTTAGACAAGGTAAACCTCCTCCATCAAAAACTATTAAATAGAGGAGCCTTTCAATAGGGAAGAGTGGCTGGAAAGGTGCCCAGGAAAAGGACGTGGGGGTGTTGCTTGACAGGTGGCTGAGTATGAGCCAGCATGTGCCCAGGTGGCCAAGAGGGCAAACAGCATCTTGGCCTGTATCAGCAACAGTGTGGCCAGTAGGGCCACGGCAGTGATGATCCCCCTGTACTTGACACTGATGAAGCTGCACCTTGAATACTGTGTTGAGTTCTGGGCCCCTCACCGCAAGACATTGGAGCATGTCCAGAGAAGAGCACTGAAGCTGGTGAAGGGTCTTACGAGGAGTGGCTGCGAGAACTGGGGTTGTTTAGTCTGGAGAAAAGGAGACTTAGGGGGTACCTGATTGCTCTCTACAAACTGCCTGAAAGGAGGTACTAGCGAGGTGAGTGTTGGTCTCTTCTCCCAGTTAACAAGTGATAGGACAAGAGGAAATGGCCTCAGGTTGCACCAGGGGAGGTTTAGATTGCAGCTTAGGAGAAACTCCTCCACCGAAAGGAATTCCTTCCCTAAATCAGAGCTGCTTCAAGATAGGACAGCAGAGGAACAGGAGCGGTTTTTTTGGTGGCAGCTTGCGGAGAAGTGGGTACCTCTGGTACTGTAGTGCCTGGTCTCTTTGTGTTTAACCTGTGCCAGTCCGTGTGAAGAAAACCCCAAACTCTCCTGTGCCCATCCTGGTCCTGTGTGCTTGTTGCCCAGCAGTGAAGATGTGGAGGAATTGTATATAAATCACAAAGTGCTCTTGCTAGTAACATGGCTCAGTGGGGAAGTGAGGAGCTATTTTGCTGTTATTTTTGAACTGTCTTCTCCAGTCACACGGGAAAAGCTTTTCTCACCGTGTAGCAAAGGAAATGTAGGAAGTGTTCCTTTTTTTTCTTTCTGATTCAGGTCCGTCTAATCAGCTCCACCTACACAGTGATGGAGTAGCCAGTTCTCACATGCTTTGTAATAGCCATCTGCCTGTGCAATTAATGGCTTGTCTGCTTTTGCCATAGCTTGGAGGAAAAGACTGAACAAGAGCTTTATGTATTTGCTTAAAGTATCTGTGTGGATGCTCTGGGCTGGATACCCAGCAAGGGCTATGAATAACCCGCACTTTCCTGTGTTGTAAAATATTACAGAGCAACTGGCCTTTTCCGTCGCGCCCTACAAACAGGGCAGGTTTCCCACCTGCCGTGTGAAAAATTAACAGCTGTGGCAACATAATGCTCCCAAAATACTTGCTTTCAAGATCTGAACAGGAGGCTTTTGATGTTGGTTTGAGAGGTACGATGGCTGGCATCCCGTCTTTCCCACCGGTGCACTGAGCAGTTCAGGAAGGATGCAGCAAACAGGTCTGGAATAAAGTGCTTCCAATTCTGCTTAAGAAGCAATGTGAAAGTATTTAGCAGATCACAGAGGTAAATTTGGCTTGCATCAAGAATAAATATTTCACAAGACGACACATAAAGACCTGTGCAAGTTTTCCCCAGTAGCTCTCAACAGCTGATGGGGCAGGGCTCAGCACTGAGCAGGCTGGGGCATGGAGAGCATAAATGTACCTACCGATCTGCCAGCACTCAACAACCTCTTATCCTTTCCCATCTTTGCATGAGCACATCCATCTGGAAGAAGACCAACCCGTCTCTGTGCCAGCCTCCTTTTACTCCCATGTATTAAGAAAGATGCATTCCTCCCTGCACAGAGTTTCGTTACCCTGCCAATGTGTTTTGGTGCTGCAGTGCCTCCAGAAGTGGAGTGGCCATGCCCAAGCACTTGGGAACCTACAGTGGGACACAAAGCATGGTGAAATGAAACCATAGCTGGATTACACAACCTGGCTGTAGAAGTGGGCTTGTGCTTGGATTTGATTGCCAGGGTGTCATAGGAAGCAATGTGAGCTAAAACTAGAAGGTGTGAAAGCAAGGCAAGAAAGGTGAGCTGACCCAGTACTGGAGAGGAGGATGCCAAATCATGTCACTCAGCCTTCAGGAGCTCCCTTGGGTTGAACCTGAGCTGCTTCAGTGGCAGCTGAAGAACCTTCTGCAGAACATCAGGCATTTGATACAGCTCTATGAAGTGTACATGTATGTACATGTCCTGTTCCCAAAGGGAGATGGACAAGAAATGTAAGGCTTGCTGAAAGCACTGCATTTGCAGTACACGCAGTCTTTCTCTTCATCATATGTGTCTTCATTTTTCAGTCTTCTCCAGCTCTGGGTACTGAGGATTCAGCCTTCGCCCATTTTTATATTGTCTGCACTTCCACAGGTTGGATTTCATCATCTGCAAGGAGGCACCAGTCCCCTTCCATTCCTGAGGAGGAGGGAAGGGAACATGACCATTATCCTGCTTGTTTATTTGGGACATAGCATTGTACTCAGCAGAGCTCACTTCCAGCTGTGATGTGCAGCAGCTGGAGCTCCAGGAAAAGGTGCTGGGGTTCACCTAACTTCATTTAACTGCATCTTGAGGGCAACTGTGTTGCTATTCCTATTGCTACCCTATTACTAACTGTATTGCTATGTTATTAGTGTACCAGACTGACCATCCTTTCTTGTCAAGGGAAATCTATTTGGAGAATCCAGTAGTGCTCCCTTAGAGCTCAGGACCTGATGGTAAGGGACATGCTGGTAACAGGGCTGCCTTTCCCCAATGCCACCTGTTGCTTGGGGGGACTTTGGAGCCCTGCAAATACCTGCCAAGTTTTAACCCTTTGCTTTTTAACGAGCAAGCAGAGTGGTTGCTCAGTGTGTTAGCCTGGGTGACAACATCTTAACTTTTCCTTTTTCTGTGTCACAGGTATCCTGTAATGTCAAGCAAGTGTAACAGGAAGGAGCTGTACAAGGAAAAGCTGTGCAGGAACAGCAAAAGGCTGTGGTGAAATTTCCCCATCCTCCCTTGCCCCAGCTTCAATCTTCAGGTGATTTAATGTGTAGGGAGATTCTTGTGGGAGGGAATGTAGAATGTACGTTCATGTGGAGTTATGATTGGTATGTGGCTGTGTGGGAGAAGAGCTTTGGCTCCAGGGTTATGTTTTCATTACATGAGGCTTGTGCTATAGCAAGTAGGAAATTTCAGAAAATAATTTGATGTTCCTGTCATCACGGTAACTCCCATCAGTAGCAGAGCAGCACCCTCGCCACCTCTGGGCTTGCCTGTCCTGAGCCATTGCTAGGAGTTAGGTGTGCAATGCGGGCTGCATCCTTCTGGCAAAAGTCATGTATATGAGAAGCAGACACATGTACTGAAGATTCTGGAGACCAATATTCAAACCCCCTGCACCTGATTTCCACTGAGGATTTGAACTCCAGGTTCCTACTCTCCAGGGGACACATTTGCTATGGGTTTGAGGAAGAAGTGGGACATGAACTATCCTGCTAAAGTGTTTCTAGTGTCCCTAAGTTACTCAGTGGCTTTGGCTGTCATTGGGCCAATGGGGCAGAATGCAGTCCTCACTGCAGAGCTCGTTGGTGGTGCAAGGTGTGAGTCTCTCCCTTGCAGAGGCTGGAAGTGCTGTGAAGAACTGTGTGAGACTGTGCGAGACTGTGCAGGGGCGTGTTTGGGGCTTCCCACAGAGCAGCACCCCAGTGCGGGCATGAACAGGATCCCCAGGAAGGTCTGGGATTTCCAATAGCTGTAGGAGTCCTGAATCAAAACCAGAGACGCTCCCATTACATATGACAGGACTTTAGGGGCTCGAAGATAAAGACAGGTCATTTTATTTTGTAATGCTACATGTGCTAAGCACATAAAATGGCTGAGTCCGGCCATTCTCATGCTCTTCTGCATGCTGAACTCTCCCCTGAGCATCAACTTACTCACCCTTACAGCCCTTCTCATTCCCATGTACTCTTTCAAAGCAGCAACTTCGCTTCTTTCTCTCCCCTTTGCACTCCTCCTTGGTTAGAAGCTGCCATCACCAAAGTGAGAGCGTTGCTCTTACAAATAGCAAAGTAATCAATTTGAGTCACTGTATACATTAGTAATGGCCATGTAATTCTAGTGCAAATTAGGTTTGGGCAGGCTGTGAAGCCTGAGACATCTCATCTTCCTGAGCAGAGCTTGGATTTACTGTCCTCTGGGGAAGGCCACAGTGAAACGCCTCCCTACCCCCCTCGCAAATCCTCCCTTGATTGGATACAGTATGGTCGTCTGATTAAAATTGTGCAGTGGTTCAGAAAATGGTTTTCAGCCAGTGCTTCACAGTAAATTGCTTTTTTTTTTCCCCCAAGACAACAAATTTTTACCTCAAGTACAGCTGGACACTGAACACGAAGCTCCAGAAAAGCAAGATGCCAGTGAGGCAAAGACAGAGAGGGGTCAGAGAAGCACCTGGCAGTGGTGACAGACTGCCACGGGCTATCCCCAGTGCACAGACATGCATATTGCACGGTGACGCTGCCCACTTACACCCAGATCCCTTTTCCCACTGAGTCAGGCCCCTGGCAAGGTTTGCATTTCCTGTGGGCAAATGTCCTGGTACCCACTGCTGTACTCCCATGTGGGATGTCCCCTTCCCAAAATGCCTTGTCTGTGCTTGCCACCAAGCTTCTTAGAGACATAGATGGCAGGAGCAGAGCGTGTGTCCCTCCTGCCATCCTCCCCTCCAGTGTGTCTGTGTAAGGAAATAGGATAAGGAAAAATAATGACAACCACAACAATAATAAATAATAATAATAATAATAATAATTATAATAATACATGTAAATACTGCAGCAGATATTTGCCTGAGAAGGAGTGGTTGGTGGTGGGAAAAAGGGAGATGGGATATTTTGAATTAGATCTGGATAATTTATTGACTGTGTGCTCACATGTCGATGCATATATGTGTCATTTGAAGTGTCTTTCAGCAAGTGGAATGGCATTGCTTATATAGGTGGTCATACACTGTGCTGAAGGTCTGAATTTACCATAATTTGTTTTTGTTTTCCTGGAGGGACTGGGGAGGGGAGAGGGCAGACAAGAGACAGTAAAGTAGCTTTATATAAGCTATATTGAAGATGTAAGTTTGCATTCAAATAAATGTAAAATTGATTTCCTCCCACTTGAGAAAAAAATTTAAACACTAACTAGAAGTCTGTCAGTGGTAATGAACCACCTGACTCTTTTAACACCCTAGGAAGTAGAAGAAAACTTGCACGTGGTGCAAACAAGTGGGGAATCTTTGTCATAACCAATACTAACTTCCCACCTTTGCTGCAAGACAGGCTCTCTCCACTTCGCGTTTGCTCCATGAGGAATGGGTAGTGTGGGGGAGAGAAAGGCTGTTTATTAAATTAAGAAAACATGTTTCACAGCATATTGGCACAGAGCTGGAAAGGAGCAGCTTGGTTGCCCACTCATTCTCCCAGTCCCTGCAGGATCTTTCCTCACTGGGGATGATTAGTGCCTTCGTCCATCCAGTTTGAAATGTCACATTTCCTGCTGCAATTAGAAAGAGCTTTTATCCACGGGATGTATGTGTGTGTGTCTGAGGGGGTGTTTTCATTCCCTCCAGGTGAATGTTTTAGTAAGCTTAGATGCTTCCAACACATAACATAAATACTTGAAAAGAAACATTTTACTCTTACTAAAGACTATTATTGCAGCTTTCACAACCTTTCAGAGATCCCCGGGAACTTTAAAGAAGGAGTGGGCTTATGAAAGGAAACGTGATCATCTTTTTAAGCTGGGGCACAGGAAAGAGGTGGTTTCAACATTCTCAGTTCCCAAAAGGAGCTGCTCTCACCCTTGCGGGGCTTGCCAACACCAGCCTGCTGGGACCCAACAGGAGCGGTTGCTCAGCCCCTCCTCGGAGCACCTCCAGGCAGCTGGCAGCAAAGGTCCACCACATTTTGGTGGAGATAGGCCTCACACTGTTTAATTAACCAGTACAAACATATTTGAACATGCGTTGAAGATCATGACAGGACACTCCAGCTTGAGGATTTCATCCAAAGTCCCTCCGATTCTGATTTGACAATGTATCTGCAAACACAGGATGAAATTTTCAGTTCTATTAGGTATCAAGTAGTCCCACTCTTTTTGGTGGAGCAGAATACAGCTCCAAACGAGCCCACACAGCAGAACAGAGGTCTTGGCTACGACATGTAATTTAACAAGAGTATGTGTTTACTTCCTGCATCTTGTGTATGGAAGAGAAGATGAGATTCCTACCCAAATAACTTAAGAGTTTTCAGGTATCATCCTACAAACCCTTATTCACACAAGTAGTCTCGGTTATTTCAAAGGATACTCTTCATAAAAAGGAGATTTGCCTCTTTAGAGCTGAGAAGGCAGAAAATGAAAACATTGAGTCAGTCAGAGTGCACCACCGATGTAATTTGGTGTATATATTTAACAATCTAAGCACTAATATATTGAGCATGGAGACCAAGACTTTCAAAATTAGACCACTAGTATTAGATCTCTTCAGCTACATTTGGGATGCAGAAAGCCCTGAGTCATCAGAATATGGAAGGAGATACTTAACTTCAGGTATATGAAGGGGTTGTTGACCTTGAGAACATTATTTGGGGTGAAAGTTCAGTATTCTGTGAAAGCAAGGTCTGAGTGCTGTTGTATTTACAATTACAGTACTGCAGGCTGCCGTTGTTCTTTGGGCGTTTGCCCATTTAAGCGCTTTTTTCAGGATAAAGTAGATCTGCAGTCATGGTCAGTTATGCTGGCTCCTTTGCCCACCTTACCTTCTTCATGGTTTTGTGTCTGCATCTCCAGCCAGTTGTGCTGCATCTCTCCCAAGCAGCTGGCAACATCCTGGTTTTGGCCCCTGTTAGTGCTGGCTTTAGCAGGCACTACAGAACAGGAGTGTAGTAACAGAGCAGGATCAACATGTGGAGCCCCCGCTCAGGATGTTGTCTTGATGTTTGAGTCCCCAGAGCCCCCATCATCAAACATCTAATGTCGTAATGTCTTGTTGATAAAACGTCATCGTTGTCTTCTCTTGTGTCATACATCCCAGTGTTGCCTGGACAGCCTGGATGTTTTTGTGAATAACTGGCGATTGCTCCTGCTCATCTCTGGCCTTTCCATAGCATCAGCTGCCTCATGAAGCTCAAAAACCTTGTACAGAGAAAGCCTGTTCTGTGTTAGGGTTAGATGCTGTTGGGCTAGCAAAGGGAAGAGGTGCACTTGCTGTAGGAGTGTCCATGCTGCTGCACATGGCCTGAGGACAGTGCTGCTGCCTCCACTTGGTGATCCTCAGCTCACTAAGAGCCAAAATTTGAAACCTCCCAAGAGGAGTCTTAAAAGGCACCTGGTACACTGAGGCAAATACCCCAATCTGATTTTCAGGAGGTGCTGTGGGAGATCACATCCTCACTCTCCTACATCAGACACGAAATAATTAGAAGTCATCTTATGTGGAAAGCATTAGTTTGTCATCAGTGTTAGTGATAATGGAGACTGAAGTGGTTCTGCTATTGACCTGATATTTATTTTAGAATGTGCTTACGGCATAATTCTAAGCACTGACATATGAAAACCCTGCCCTTGGTTTTCAGAAGAAAGTCAAAAAAACCCCAAAAAACAGGATGAGGAGAACATAATGAGAAAGGAAGTTCATGAGGAGGACTCACAACAAAGGGTACAGATATCATGGGTCCACCAGCAGTCGTAACTCTCTTGCCTTATACTCACTTCAGAGCACAGGATGAAAATTCAAAACACAAAAGAAAAGACTTTAGTGTACAGATTAGCATCTTTTCTAAAGCACTGCTATTCCATGTTACCTGACATGTATCCATATGTCCTACTACATGTTTCCTCACACTATAGAGGGGTGTACTGCCATTTCACTTCTGGCGTGACTTTGCACAGGTCTCAAACAAGGCACAGGGCAATGGCCTGGGATGCTTGTGGCTTCCAGGTAGTTCCCCTCCCACTTTTCCCTCTACCTTACTGTTTTTCATGTACTTTATCCTCGTTTGCTCTCATTTCACTTTTTCTTCCCTCGTTCTTTAGTGTTCTGGCACAGCCTTCACTGTGCAGTTCACAAGGTTTTGTCCACTTCAGATAGGGCTGATCTGCAGGAAAAACTGACTAAATTTTGAATATACAAAAGAAAAAGCACAAAGCCCAACATGTTAGTAAGGGGCAGGCTTTCATTACCTAGTCATTACTGCATTACTCCGGAGTAGAGGAAATATGACTAATGCTATGTCTGTGCTTCTGGCATACTACTGCTGTCAAATTCAGTGAGGACTTATTAAACATCACAGAGGTGTGACTAAAGAAAATGATGAGCAGAATGTGGGATATAGCAGTCATGGTCCTCCTGTATGTGTGGTGAATTTCTCATCTGGGATGATGGGGAATGTCTGGGGGCAAAGAGCAGGAAGAAATTACTGTATTTTGCCATCAAAGAAGACCAAAGTTAGGTGTCAGGGGAGGCAATCCTAACTATGAAGTGATGGGTAATCCTCTGGCCCAGGTGACCCCACGGTGCTGCTGAGTCTTCTCTGATGGCCTTTCTGGGTGCTGATCCCTGCTTCAAGCATGGCTTATTCCCTTTACAGGAGACAGCCATTTACTGAAAAACTCAGGAATGGTCCTGAGAGGAGCGAACAGAGCACTGGTCTGTCCTCCTGTGTGTGGCCAGCACTACCTGCCACCTCGTTGTGGTGCATCTTGGGCATCCCAGCTTCAACTCCAGAGCTGGGCATGGAGAAAGTCTGACTCTTGGCACACCCACAGCTTTTGGGAGTGCTGGAATAGAGAAGCTGTAGGTTGGAGCCTCTTCTTGCTGCTTAGAAACTCAGCCTCCCATCTGTCAACCCCCCCAGGGCACCCAGTGCCAAAATATACCCATCCTGCATGGTAGCTCACTCACTGGTGGTGTTTTGGAGAGCAGGAGTTCTATTTTGATGACACAGGGGAGTGAAAGTGGCTGAAGATCTCTGATGGGAGATCCAGGTTCCAGAAGAGGCAGTAATTCAGGTACATGTCTTTGCCTGCTACATACTATGAGCTCATGACTCTTGCCTGTTTACCTCCCTCAGTTTTCTAGCTTCACCCTTCAGAGGTACATCTCCTCCTGCTGGAGACACAGAGAGGTCCCTGATTTAGGCAGTCTGGATCATCCTAGCATAGCAAGACACGTAGTATTTTACTGTCACTGTGTACACATTAATCACTTAAGCAGGTCTTCCGAATTGTGCTTGCAACCTCTTTAGTCAAACTCCTCTGAGATGCATTTTTGCATTGGCCAGTTTTGTGCATTAAACAATTAGAACAGCAAACACAGAGCCTTCACATCTCTTCTCCTTTCAATACCTAACATCAGTATTTTCCTTCCAAATGAGTTTTTAACAGCTGTATCATTTTGAAATGTGGCACAGCACCATTAGCATCTTTCCAGAACAAGTGTATTATTTTTAAGTAGAGCATTACAGGACTGAGTACCATTTTTTTTTTTCAGGGATGCAATTAGGTAGGTGATGGTGCGTGATCCCTGGTGAGGTAATTGATCAAGTGCTGGTCAGCTGCTGCCCCATATTAATAGAACAATCAGTGGCAATGATGCAAGTTTACTAAAAGAAATGAAGGAACAGCAGAGTCGTAGCTGGGTAGCATTTTATGCTCCACTATCTCTGGTGACAAGTTTTCCCTGTAAGCAATGCTGCGCAAACTCTATTTGTGATTTGTAGTGAGGTACCACTCATCAGATGCTCTTGATGGACTTCCAAGGCAGGACTACAAGTTTTCATCACATCTGTAATGCAAGGTATAATTTTGATGACAGATGAACAGAGAGACACAACTTTCTCAAGGTCGAACGTGGAGTTATTGAAACTCAGAAGTTCTGGCCCTATTATGCAGGCTTAGCCACTTGATCAAATTATTGCACTGACTCTTTTTCCTTCTTTTCCTGTTGTAATGCTATTATTGCCTGCTTAATAAACTGTACATATTAATGATCCATGAAAATCTTCTAGAGAAAATTAATCAGGAATTTCAGTCTCTTGAAACTTTAAGCAAAAATCTAAAAGCAAAACCTTGAAGGCACAAATTGCAACATAACCAAAGATCTTAAAGCCATCACTCAGCTACTGTCTAATCTGTAGGTGCACCAAGGGTCTAAATTTCCTTTGGTCTACATCTATCCCCTCTTTTTGAATTTATGTTAAACTAGCCTATATATAAGTTTAATATAAACTCTAGCCTATATTTATATATGTATACATTTATCTGTGTAGCAAAGTACTGTATTTTAGATGGCTTCATGCACAGCAACACAGTTGATCTGGAACTGTCCCCATCAGCATATGGATGACTGAGATGTGAAGAAGCCCCTAAGTCCCTCTTCTGCAGTGTTATCAGTGCTAATCAGTGGCAGTTCCCATCAAAGAAAGAACCTAGGGGTGGGCTGTAAAGCTGTTGTAAAAGATCCAAGAATCAGAAAAAAACCTCCACTGAATTTCTTTCAACTAAAGCCAGGTAATGCATTACACCCCACTGTAAGGATTAAATGTATTTGCTGAATCATTAACATCACAGTGCCCACAGTGGGACTCTTACTTTAGATATTAAATTTTTCTGCCAACTGTGCACCGTAAGTATGTCAGAGAAAGGGAGAACAAGGGGACAAACCTAATCTCTGGAAAAGTATTTTCTTGTATGTCAGTAACTGTGTTCCTGTGATGTTGTGTGTATTCAACTGAATTTTGGGTGAAAAAGAGACGAATCAGGCCCACATAACATGAGAAAAAAGAGAGCTACATTATAACATAGCTGGAATTTCTGGCTGAGTCATAGGAACAGTTTATAGATCAGCAAGACAAATTTCAGAGGTATGAGAGACATTCATCCAAATCCTGTGCTTCCCTCTAAAATGTCTTTCTTGCAACCACTATAAGTTGAATTATTTCTGCTCAGGAAAAAAATGGGAGGACATCTTCATATCTTATTTATTTTGCACAATTTATGAGACATTTGAGCCTAACTCTTGTTTGCAGTTGTCCTGTGCTTGGTGTGGGGAACTGACACAACTTTATACCCCCAGGCCAAGGAAGCTCTGGCAATGCATTTGGAGGAATATGCCTGCAACAGTGAGAAGGACACTTCTCACTTTGCTGGGCTTTTCTAGCTTGGGTCTGCATGTGCTGCTGATGGCTGGCTCAATGCTCTGGTGTGGAGGCAGCCTTGTACTCTTTTTCTTTCTCCTGCTTTTCCTATCTGTTTCCCAGCATTTTCCATGCTTATCTACATGCTTTTGAATACAGTTCTGTCATTTGACAGGCAAGGGGATTCTCGCGGCTTGCCATGAAGTTTTTAGCAGCTGGGACTTTCTCTGGCAGTGTCTTGATGGTGGACTGGAAAATTAACAGTTCGAATCCCTCACAGCAAAATGTGAGACAAAAGGGTCAACACCCTGTGTCTTTCCATCTTATAAATACATCCCCAACTTCCAGCTTTGCAGAGAGAGACAAGACAAGCTGCTTGCTGCACTGTCTCCCCCTTCAGATGTCAGTTGATAGACTTTCTCCTGACTTTAGGAGCAGCCTGAGAAGGGAAGAGAGATTTCTGAAGTGAAAAGTGCCCTGTGATGAGATATGGGAGACACAAGAGACACAAACTGCTCCTTGACTCCCAGGCTGTGGATAAGAAACTGCAACTGACACTTATGAGTGAGTGGGGAAAAAATGCCTTAAACCCATGTGACATTTATATAACTTCAGGCCCAGGATGTTTTTCTTACAAAGGAAGATTGAGTATTGCCAAGGGCAGCTTTAATGATAAGAGCAAGCCAATAACCTCTGAAAATGGAGAGTTACTAAAAAACAAGCCTTCAGGAGAAGCCAGAATGTTCCATGTCCACCTTGTGCTCCTCTCGACTGCAGCTGCTGGTGGCTCCCAAAACTAGCATAAGTCAAAGACCTAAGATGATCAAGGGGTTTGCGTGATATAAGCAGGATTTTTGGTGGAGAGGATGCTGAAGAGTGAGTGTACACAAAAAGAAGGGGAGGAAGTGCCATGTTGGTAATGGGGCTAACCAGAGTCGAAGTAGACCTGGCTTTGCTTGGTGAGGTGAGCCCAATCAGTAATTTTTCTGGGAAATTCCTAAAACCAGAGGTTCTCTTCATTCCTTGCAAGCCTTTAATTCCCCTCCAAGAAACAGAGGGAAAGCACAGGAGGATTGGAGCAGATGACTTTCTGAGGTCCTTTCCAACCTGAAGCTGGAGAGGGACTTTTTACAAGGACATGTAATGACAGGACAAGGGGGAACGGCTTTAAACTGAAAGAAGGAAGATTTAGGTTAGATATTAGGAATAAGTTTTTCACAATGAGGGTGGTGAGACCCTGGCACAGGTTGCCCAGAGAAGCTGTGGCTGCCCCATCCCTGGCAGTGTTCAAGGCCAGGGTGGACGGGGCTTGGAGCAACCTGGTCTAGTGGAAGGTGTCTCTGCCTGTGTCAGGAGGATTGGAACTAGATGAGCTTTGAGGTCCCTTCCAACCCAAACCACTCTATGATTCTTTTCTTTCAGAAAAGTGAGTCCCCCACAAATACTTCTCAGTAGTCCCGTATAGTATGTCCCAGCTAGTTCCAGGCAAAAAAGACACCCCAGCACAAAGAGACTATACAGGATTCGGGTAAATGTCATATAACTACAGGTCTTTCCTCAAAGACATGTTCCAATCTCAGTGTTAGGGTCCCATTTACACACTTTCTCCTGTGTTGCAATTGTTTTCCTGCCCTATCTCTATGCATGCTGTCCTTTTTGCAAACCGATAAAAGGTGTCAGGAAGTGTGTATCATGAGTGTCTTCTGTGCAGTGACAGCTCTTCTCCTTTGTGAGCTATACCCTGAAAAGCCAAAGCCACCTGACCCTGGCATCTGCATTTGAATCACTTTCCTGTTCCTCCTCTAAATCCCCACCTGAGGTCAAGCTTTGAAAGAAAGGTCAGTTCCATTTGAAGGCTGTTCAGGGAGAGACTGAATCCCTCAGTGATGAGTCATGTGAAAATAAAATTGATGCAAATGTTAATTTGACAACCTGAAAGTCTGGAGAGAGTTCCAGTCAGACCACAGGCTTTGTGCTAAGGCAGCTGTGTTTCCGCTGGCCTGGAGGAGGCTTTGCAGCAGGTAAACACAGGGTGGCATAGATGTCTCCATGCCAGAATTATCTTTTCTACCCAGAGCCTGACTCATGGCAGGTATCTTGCTGGAGGGGAATCTCTGCAAAGAGCCTGTATCATCACCATGTCACCGCCTGGCAGTACTCCTGATTAGTGGCTCTGATTCTGGGCTGATGAATTTTTTGTTATCAGCATCAAAGGTGCTGGACACGGTGCTGCTGGCTGACTTGCAGAGCCGCTGAGCACTTCCAGCTCTCCTAATAAGTCATTAACTACTCTAGAACGATCACTGAAGTGTAGAAGGAAATAAGCAATTACCTCCTACCCTAGAGGAGCAGATCCTGTTGAAAATGAGAAAGTGTCTGGGGATAACAACATAACTACAATAATTAAATGCTCTTTTATGTTTGTTAAATTCAGGATTATATTCATCATTCTACCACTCCCCACCCCCCAAATTAGGGGGTAATTAACTTTGAGGCATCATTACTGGCATTGACTGACCTTTGCATCATTTGCGAGAGCAAAGTCATGACGTTTTGCACCTGCTTTGCAAGGACATGAATGACTAGAGCAAGTGTAAGGACAAGGAGAAATAGGATCTGTATTTGCCACATACAAAGGGCTTAAGGTTACGCAGACAAGCTCACACAAGTGTGGAAATGCCAGAATTAAGGTTGTCTCTGTGGTGCTTGCAGCAGAACATCAAATGGATGCTGAGTCCTGTACAAACTTCTAAGAGAAATCTAGCTAAAGATAGGTTTCTTATCAAGATATAGCCATGTCAGAGCACTACATCAAGTGACATTTGAAATGCTCTTTATTTTCAGTTTATGATTTACTGCAGAAATGGGATGACTTGCTTTGTCAAAAGCAGAGTCCACTCAGAAAGTCTGAATTCTTTCTGTCTTTAGAAGTGACTGCTAAATTTGGGGAATTTTGTTTGCCCTTTGTCAAAAGAACAGCTCTGGCCTGGTACATTTTGAGTAGCGTTTTTTATTCCTTTTTATTATTTTAATTGTCTCCCAGCTCAGGAAGGAGTCAGAAAATACTTTCAAATAGGATTTATTATATTACTTGTGTATTATTAAAGGAAACATGTCCCCAACTTCCTTAAAGATGATAAAAACACATCTTACATATATATGTTACAGTTTGTCTTTATACATATAAATAAGTTCAGAGGTCGTCATAAAAGCACTATAGATTTCTTACCTCCTCATTTTCTGCCTTTTCTGACTGATCTGGACTATATCTGTGTTATTATTTTATTTGGGAACTGATAAACTGGTGGAAGTTAAACACCAGCAGTTCTAAACTTTGGCCCAGGAATACTCCTGGTGTCTCTCCTGCCTGTTTTCCTTGTGCAAGCTGATTTATTTGCTCTGGAGCAGGCTGCACTTGCAGTATTTTCTGGCTGGAGTAGAAGTCCTGGGATCACCATGTGGGAGACTGAACTTGACATATACTTTCAAGCCAAGAAATGTTCAAGACAAATAATTTGGACAAAGCTGGAAGGAAGTACTAAGATAGAACTGAAATCTTTGGTAATCAACCAAGAGTAAAGGAAGTGTAAAATACCAAGGGCCGAGTTATGCTTTTTTATTCAGCATCATCTCTCTGCAAATAGCACCAGTAACATTCCTGCAGGGCAGGCATGCTGGAGCCAAATAAAATTTAGTGTTTAATTTGCTTAGGCAGGAAAACACGAAGGAACATAATTTCTCAGCATAAACAAAGATTTCATATCTGTGAGGCTGATTTTGTCCCAGAAAAAAATAAAAACAAAAACCAAAACCAAACCCAAAACCAAACAATGAGACAAACAGAACTTACAGGGTAAAGTATCAAAAACAGAGAAGTAAAATTTACCAGGCTCAACTCATCTATTGATTTCCTTTCAGCAACATGTAGCTCATTTACCACATTGCCAACTACTACAGATTTACTGTACATGAAAAATAGCTTCATGTTTGAGTTGGTGTTCCCAGTACCAGTGACAAGACAGAGTAGAGTTTGGCTTTCATTGCAAGGTCTTACTGCAGATAAAGCTCAGCTGCTGTGGCTGAAGTGGAAGTATGAGAAAGTCCAGTTTTCCTGAAACCTCAATTCTCCTCAAGCAGGGAACAAAGAACTAAAAATGAATTAGAAAAGAAAAAAATGACAGGCATGCAGTAATGAAACCTTGGTTCTTCAGGGTCCTCCTCCATGAAGTTTGGAGGGTGGGATGGGCAGGCTGGTGTTGGCAGTGGGGTTAGGAGCATCAGCCCTCGGAAGACCATCAGGGGAATGCATTAGTGCTAGGTGCGGTATGCATCATCTCAAGTTTGCCTGGCAGTGGGCATGTCTCTCCCCTGAGACTCTAATTTATTTACACAGATGAAGGCTTAGCTGGCTTGGGATGAGGAAGAGGTCAATAGCAGTGGACAGCATCTCCATCTTCACAACACCTAACATGGCCCATGGCGGGCGGGGGGGGCCCACCACTGCCACCCGGGGATGCTACACAGCCTGAGTCACATAGCAGTACACAAACTATCTGTCATTCAGCACCGCGGTCACTCGTCTGTTTGTTATTGTTGTTGCCACTTTCTTCTTTTTAACTGAAGGGGGATTTTAAAAATTATTTTATTTTTTTCAGTCTTGCTGAGCCTTTGTAAGAGAAGGGAAATGTATGTGGGAGGAGCGAGGGGGAGGTTATGGCATGGCTGTTGTTAGAAATGGGGCTAACGGCCCAGAGATTTGTTAAATAATTCTGTTTAATTTAAGCCTCAGGAGCTTCTAATGAAATTGCATCACCTGTGGTTCTGCTGCTTTTTTCCAGGCCAAAGAGAGGGAAGGAAAAAGCCTGACAGAAAACCCCGACCTTTGCTACAACCAGCTGTGAATGGAGGCTTTCCAAGCCTGAGTGAGCCCAGTGAAGTTGAAGGGAAGCATGTTCTCTCTAATAGCCCTTTCCCCTGGGGAGCTGAGGAGAGGAATGCTGCAGCCAAGGTGCTGTTTGAAGAAGACTGGGCAGCTGGCAAGGTTATCACAGATAGTAAAGTCAGCCAAATACACCAGAAGGGATATGGAGCAGCAGCTTTGCCTTGCTCAGTGGCAAAACAGCTTGCACATGGTCCCCCAAAAAGCTCACCCCAAAGTCAAACACCAGCTTTTGCATTTCCTTCCATTAGCTTGTGAGTAAAATAAGCCTGGGGGTGAAAGGAAGAGAATATGCCTTGATGCTGCTGACATTGATGCATTGATAGGGCGATAATAGCCCATCTTAGAGCAAGAGGGCTACAGAATATATAAATTTAATAGTTACTGGTCTTTTAAAGGGGAAAGCAGAGCTTTCAACGAAAACGTTGATCATTTAAAGATTTTCTTCTTTACCTAGGTTAAAACTGGGATCTGTGTCTCAGAAGTTGAATCTGCCTTGCTGGTATATTTTGTAAATACTTGGGGCCTCAGGCTTGGAAAGCAAAGCGTGGAAAGCAATGCTTGGAGAAGGCTGCTAATGACCTGGAAGATGACCGATATTTATCCTCACTGAATTGGCAGTAAATCTGAAAGGGACAACTGCATCTTGATTTTAGTACAAATTCTTTAGCTTTACAGCTCCACAAGCTGGGTTAGATTCCTACTGTGCAGACTGTACTGGGCACACATCTTTTTTAACTCTCAGTCATTCATGCAGAGCTCCGCTCAGGTGAGAAGGGGCAAGTGAGACATGGAGTGGTCCCAGCAGCAGATGCTGCTGCACAGCAGCCCTTGTCTCTTCTGCTCATGCCATTCAGCATACTTCTCGCTCTGTTACAACTGGGAAGTGGCTCAGATGTAGCTGAGAGCAAAGAAGGCTGTAAGCAGTATAAGCTAAACCAGAAAAAGGTTTCCTTATTTTGGGTTAAAATAAAAGGAAAGAAAAGTCTGCAGAGGGATTTAAGTCTAGAGGGATTATACAGCTAAAAACTGTCCCTGTTTGAGCCAGAGCTTCAGAATCTGGTAAAACTGGACACAGTGAAGGGAATGACGCAGAAAATGCAGAGGAGACGTAGGAAAGAGGACAGATTTGCAGAGATGTCTATGCACTGGGAGAGGCAGGGGGCAAGGAAACCCAGTGAAGGGCTAAGAGCATGCATGGCAAAGCAAATTCAGTGCCGGCTGAGGGAACAACAAATGATGCATGCCTTTCATGACACAGGAAATAAAACCAGCAGGAATTACAGCACGCTGCCTGTTTCTCTGAGCTCACTTTCTGTCTAACATCAATGGGCTCAGAATCAACCCTCGGGCAGCACACAGGAAATTACTGGGGAGGGGCAGATGGAGAGACACAGGTCGTGGGCATGAGAAGGGGCAGAAAGGGACAGCAACAGAGACTCACAGCTGCAGATGCCTGCTGTGAAACATCTGTAGAAGCTGAGCTGGAAGTATCCATCCCATCCGTGGAGATAAGATGGCGCTTATTCTGGAGCTTATTATTATGAATTAATTCTGGTGGGTAATCTGAGTTGCCTTGGGAGTACACTCTCATGAAAGCACTGCTCAGGTCACCATAACTAATGCTCTCCTGTGATGGGAGGACTGTCACTGGGAGACAAAAGGTGCCTGAAGCCAAGATGTAGGCACAGTTGTGTATGTGCATGGGCTCACGTTGGGTCCCATCCCTTCAGACTCATTTTGAGGGATGTTTTTTCTCTGTCTAAACCAAAGACCATGCCAGCCCTTAAAAACAACCTTATCCCATGCAGTTCCACAGACGGCTGTCTCCTGCAATCAGATCAGGACAGGCAAAAGCCTGCATCCAAACTGCAGTGCATGGGCTTTTTAAGATGCCATGTGAGAGTGGGTACTTGCCTTTGGGAAGCAATTGCAGGGTGAGGAACAGGGTGACTTTTATTTTAGCAAGGACAGGAACAAGAACAGACCATAGTGATGATCTGATTTGCCTTTCTGCACAGTAAAAGAAGGTCATGAGAATGTGCCCAGCAATTCCTGCAGCCATCCCAGGCTTTTTGGGTGAGGTGATGGGCACCAGCTGCAACATTCATATTATGTGCCCCCTCCTCAAGTGTGTGCCTACCCGTAGCCCAAGGAAACAAGAGCTGATTGCAGATTTCAGAAGAATACTGTAATAATGATAATCACACTACAGCTGTATTGCCTACATGGATGTGTTTGGGGGGTGTGTATGATCATTAGATGACCTCCAACGGTCTCTTCCAACCTTAACCTTTCCATGATTCTGTGATTCTGTGATGTGGGGGGATTGAGCACATTCTCATGCAGTATTGGCCCCATAATTTTCCTGCCATTGATTTTTTAAAGGAAACATTAAATTAAAATCCATGTGGTCTGGCTAAGCAGGAGCCTGTATTAGACTATGAAGATAAGGCTTCAGAAGCTTCACATGTGTTATGGGACTAACTGCTGAAGTTTGCACGAGGATATAAATCCTCCCGGAAATCTGGCTTACTTGGATTAAATGGTGCAATGTTCAGCCTGACTCCTTATTTCCCTGATGTCTCATAGGCCCTGCAGCCTTGAGCTTGGCACTAGGGAGCTACGTGAACTGGAGAGCTTTAATGCCTTAGTGTGGGACCAAGAAAGCTGATGGGCAGAAAGCTCCCTAGGCTGCCTCTGAGGGAGTGGGGAAAAAAGCATCATGTCTTCAGTTCTGCCCTTTGCCAAGAACTAAAGATCTTCCAGTGGTCTTCCCACATACTCAGGGTTTGCAAACTATAATTAAGGAACTGCTGAATAGCAACTTTAAATAACCACATTTTCAATGAACCTCTTTGAAGGTGGAATTAGTGGTAATGGTGTAGATTTAACTATTTATAAAAATATCATGCTTTCTGTGTAAGGAAGCCCTGGATCAGATGTTTTTCAAGTGTTTGGACCAATGTTATCAGAGGATCTGCAGGCTGGACTGTCATAATCACCATTTATTTTGGTCTCTGTAAAAGATGCAGAAAAAATTCCTCAAGAATAATCTGTTTATAAATATCCCCTGAAGTCAAATGTGCCCACCATACATAGCCTTCAATTTGAAATTTACTTTCCTTTCTTGTATGTCAGACTATTTGAATTACTGAAACAATCATGGAGCTGGATGATTATTGCAGCACATATGCTCATATTTTAGTTGTAGTTAAGCTAGTTTCATTAAGTAAGCCAGTCCTTCTGAAGCGAAGACCCTAGTTTGTTTAATAAAACCAAATGCTTTATTTCCAAAAAATTGAGGCTGTGCAAATATGATCGCTATAATCCATTTCCAGAAGAAGTAAAACGAAGATCAGTCCAGGAATTCATTAAATGTCTTACGTGTCAAGATGACCTTTAAGGTTTGCTAGTCATCTACATTTTCAAATTTTTAGGCCTTTTTTTTACGGACTCTTGGAGTGAACAAAGTAGTACTGATGATATTTGTTGCTTAGCAAATGGGGAATTTTCTGACCATTTTATGTCTACATATATCATTGTGAATCAAGATAACATGTACCAGGCTGCAGATTACAAGAAAGAATGTGCACTGGAAATGCAAGTATTGTGAGCTTTTCCTCCACAAAGGTGCAAGAGTGATTTCAAACAAGGCATCAGGGATTGCATCTACCATCTAAACCCCTCAAAAACCCCCATGTACCACATCTTTCACTCAAAGAGAGAGAATTTTTCCAGTCAGAGAACGAACTTGCCCCAAATCTGGCATCATCCTCAAGGCTGGCCCTGGACCCCATGTCCTCTTTCCCCCAAAGCTAAACCATTTTGAAAATCAGTTGTGTTTTACTGAGAAGGACAGAGAGAGTTAGTTATTGTGAAACTGGGTATTTTAGGTATCTGGATTCTAGGTTAAATACAGGAGTCCAAGTTAGGGGAGCAAACCAAGGACAGAATTTGCAGAAACAAGGCTGTTGCACGGGGCAACCACCCACCAGGAGAGAGAAAATCACCATGCTTCTGCCTACTTTGTCTGGGTGAAAGCTCTGAAACCTGCTGATACTAGTGACCGAAATGCTGGCTTACAGTGTAGTAGCTCTTGTGATGTGGGCACTGAGCCTGGAGTAGGAGTTGCTGCTGGATCTCATGCCTGCTGCAGAGAGTAGAAGTCCAGTTCTTCAGGGGAAATCAATTCAACCTCGTAGCAGGTCCCATCCCTGTGTTTCTGTGGGTAAGAAAGTTCAGTTTTGCCCACATAGCTGAGAAGTCGCGAGACAGTGCATTAGGCATGACCCAGTGCTCCTGGCATCCTCAATAACCTCTCAGCTCAGGGTTTCCATGTGCCTTCTCAGTCCAATGCTCGGCCACCAGAGGAAGAGAAATTATTATTATTTGTTTCTTGAGGATGGAAAATGGGATGATGTGAGGTCGCTTTGCCCACGATTACACAGAAAGGCTGGGGCACAGCAGGAAACCTGTCTAACCTACCACTGTTACCCGCTCCTGTTGCATTTTCCAGCAACCAGGACTTTTGCTGTCAGAGGGAAAGGTCTGATTGACAACACCAAGGGGTGAGATCTTGTATTCCCCTACGAAACAGGTACGTCCTTCTTATGAAAGGACCACCTGCTAAGTCCTCAGCCTCTCTGCTATGGCTATTAATAATCACTTCCTGTGATTTCCATAGCTTTCTGACGCGGACACTTGACCTCTTGTAATTGTGTTCAGATTCCCCACTCATGTTACACAGGATATCCAGCAGCCATGGCACTGGGGACAGGCTGACCCTCTCCTTGCCGCTCAGCCCTGGAGACCGTGTGTGCCAGTATCCCCACTTTCATCTCAGCAGGCATCCGATGCGCCGTTTTTCTCGTCGCTGCTCTGGCAGCACTTCATTATCCGTATTCAGATCTAAACACCAGGTTACACCTGTTAGTTTAGCTGTTGATTGGGAGGAACTGAAGCAGAAAGTGCCCCTGCATGTCCGGCTAAGCAATCCCTCTCTGCTAATGGAAAAGAGCTGGCTGCACTAAAGCCGCCAGCGTGTCCTCTGGGCTATTTGTATCACCAGTGTTTCTGTGTTATTGACTGCCTCCTTGGAAAATAATTCTGTTGCTTAATTGATTGTAACATTTCTTTCTTTTGTTTTTTTTTTTTTTTCCTTTGCAGTCCACCAGCCTTGGGACTTTCTCACTTTTACTCAATTGCTGTTGTGCAGCAGGAGCTGATTTTAGGATGACAGGCAGCACACACTTGTTCTTCCAGACGGTGCATTAGAGAGTTTGATATTGTCCCCGCATAATGTCTTTCATCAATGAAAAACCAGTGAGTTTTATGCAGCTCTGGCTTTCCAGGCCAACTCCATTCACTTCTATCCTCTGCTTTGGACAAAGGCTTGCATTTTCCAGAGTTGTTTCCTGATTGTGTGGTTTCCTATGTGTCTATGGGTAGGCCACAGCAACAGGGCTTCAGGATGAAAGGATATGAAAGAAATGTTGGCTGGGGACCTTCGCTCAAGCAACACAAACTAAAACAGTCCCTCAAAATGCTGTATCAACACAGCAAGCCAGGTCCTCCCTGCTGTAAATAACCATCAACCAGGACAACCATCAGCCTGGGCCCTTGTGGCAGCCTGGGACATGCTCTTGGGGAAAGCAGGGACAATGCATTTTCCTTTCTTTCTGCTGTTAACAACTCTGAAAGTCACATATTAAACTAGCCCTTGGATCATCCTGTTGTAGTCCATATCTGAATATCTCACAACAAGCCATAAGGAGCTTTCAGAGGTTCCTCAAGCAAGCCTCTTCCTATCTCACATCAGCCAGCACCTTCTCAGGGTAGCTCAGCTCAGATAAGAGATGTTCTCATTTTCTTCAGGTTCACAGTGTGACATATATATTCCTCCTAGTCCTGTGAGGAGGAGTGATATCACGTGTACTAGGCAACAGGGAGAGGGAAGAAGGAGGGCAAAACAGCTTGACAGCTGCTTCTCAAGTAGATCATCAATTACTATCTGCTAGCAAATTTAAAGTAAATCAGGGAAGAGTTCTCATTTACAACTTTCTCTCATTTTTCCACTGGCTAGCAGGCAAGCTTTTGCATCCAACAGAATAACAAGCATTTACATGAGCTGTTTATGTGACAGGGCATTGGAGGAAGCTGAATAATTAGGTCTTGGGGGTTTTAATGCGGTCATTTCATGCTGTGGCTATTGGTGGACTGATAGAATGGATTATGTGCCTATAATTATCATTTTTTGCTAGTGGGTGGTCACCATTTCCTATTGTAAATGTGGTTGTCAGGGCACCAAGATATTTTTCCATGAGTGTTTCTTATTGTTATTTAAAGGTAAGGAAATAATTTCAAAAGCGCAAATTGAGCGTGGTTGCCAACAGGGTGGAGATAAAGTTGACTGAAGGGAAAAAAAAAAAGCCACTGGGAATCTGACAGTCCTTCCCACATGCAACCACACTCCTGCGGGATTGGGGGGGATGAATGGGCTGCCACCGGCCCCCACATTTGACTATGACATGGAGGGCTGGGAATCAAATCACTTTGATGTCTTATCTTATCCCTGAAGATAGATAGCAGTGGCTTTTTTTGTGAGTGGCACAGCAGTAATTTTATGGTGACTGCCATAGCAGTACTTCAACAGACCCTTTTGAAGTACTAGAGCAGCACTTCAGCAGCTGTTGTGAGAGCGGAAAAGTTGACACCAACGCTGCTTTGGGAAATGGCCACCAGGGACATGGGGAAGATAACATGTTTGTGTTGAATGGCATCTTTCCTCGTCATCCATGGGTGCCACAGCTGTGACTGTCGGTGGGTGGCTTTGCGCATATATCTCACTTCCATGTGTGCCTCTGCCCTGGGCACGTTTATGGCTCTGACAGCTTTTGCAGCATTGCACTTGCTGAGCGTGAAGATGACAGAAGAAGGCAGGGAGGTGTTCAAACATGATCATCTTATTCTTGGGGCTTAGATATCACGCTGGCATTTTGGGTATCCAAACTGAACTGCTGACTCCATCCCTGGCAAGTGTCTATGGACAACATGAACTGGGTTCTGGTCAATGCCCTTCATGAGAGTCATCTTCTACCCTTCTAGCCTCTCCACACACAAGTTATTTCTTGTTCTTTCTGATTTGTCCTTCCTTCCATCCAGGAGATACAATCCTTCCTATGGTCCCACAGAGCTAAAAGCCACAAGTCTGCTCCAAGTTCAGATTACCCTAATTTGTAGTGACCTTTTCGCTAGCCTTGGCAAGCACAGTCCTACTGGGCACATACCTGTTCACAACATTTCCCCATTCCTTGCTCTGGCTGGCACGCCTCTCTGCTTTTATCTTTCCATTGGATTGCCTTGCTCTTTGCACCACACACAGCAGTCTGACTGTTATTTCAAGACCCCTGTTGCCTGTTTCTTGCTGCCTCTAATTCCCAGCTCTAACCTGCCCTGCACTATCCTCTGCTTCCCACTAATACGTTTTTCAAACAAGCGCCTTTCTGTTTTCCCGTGGACAACTAGAAACTATCTGCAGAGTGCCCTCATTGCCCTCCTTTGAACTTGCCTTTGCTGCAAGAGGACTCTTGGTGGTAATTCAGTTGCTGATGGACGAGTAGCACAGCCATCATCCTGACAGATACCACTTCATCATTTCCCAGTAATCTATTGCACCTGTTATTAAATATTGTCTTTTCTTTAGGCTGGAAACTCTTAGGAGGGCTTTTTGTTTGGCATTTTTAGAGTCCTCAGAACAAAGATATCCTGGCCTCTCATGTGCTATAGAAACTCAGGTGACAAATAAATGAGTAGCAATTTAGAGCTGACCAGTTCTATCTAGTTCAGTGCTGAGGATAAAAATCAGCTGAGTTGCTTCAGCTGAATGAAATCCAAAGGCTCTGTTCTTTGTTCACTGAGCTCTGTTTGTTTGCAGTACCACTGCGAAATTTCCTTCCATTAATGATTTATTTTGTATTTCTTTCATTATTTTATTTACTTTCTTTTCTTTTGGCAAAGAGTTGAAGCTTTGAATTTCTAAGCAAAAGCATTTCCCTGCCCACATCCCAAAACACTGCTATAGTGCATCACAGTTTTCCCTCTCCCTGTGTTATCATGTAGAATAAAAGCACATCCTGGAACCAGTATGTCAAGATGTGACCAAGCCTGATTCACAAGGTATCAACTCCTGTCATCCGCTACCAGGAACCTTCTGAACGACATTTTTTTTCCTTGCTTTAAGTAGCCAGTCCAAATAGGAAGGACATAGCAATAGAAAGCAGATACTCTTTGTTTTGTAAATAAAGAAAATCCAAACAGTCAGTTGCTGAGTGGATTTCACAGAAGGTACCTGTTCAGCTTGACTCACAGGCAATATTCCATTTGCCGAACTGATCCAACAGTGAGTCCTGGTACTGACACAAACTCTTTACACCATGAGGAGCTCTTCCCAGGTCTCTGAACCCATTTCAATATCTTCTTCCCTCACACTGGATTTTCTGGTTCTCCTTCCACGTCACCCGCTGTGCTGTCGTCCCAGCACCTCCTTTGGCTCCCATGAGTTTTAGAAGAAAGACCCACAAACTACAATGGTTCTCACAGACCTTGGTGGACCACCATGCACATTTATCCAGCCTGGGCTTCCTTTACAAGCATCATCTCTGGTGATCACCAGTAACAACTGTACAAGTGGCATGCTGCAGTAAAGGTCTGCCCCCAGTACCTCAGCTTGAAGTCTGAAGTCTAAAGTATGAAGGCAATACCTGGTTAGTGCCTCCACAACTCTTTCTGCATTGGGCTGGCTACACTTGGCTGTTCCTTTTATCAGCTCAGGTAATTTTGAAGTGTCGCATTTTCCTGACCTTACATAAGAGTGCTTGTTACATTTTATTCCTTTTTTTTTTTTTTAATCCTGTGGGTTCAGAAGTGAAATTGTTTAATATAAATGAGCCTTGTTCTTCTTCAATATATGTAGCCAAATACTAAAATATAATGCTGTGAGACAAAGCATCCCAATTTTCATCTGGCAATAGTATTTGCTAGCAAATGATTGTTGGAAATGGTTGTTCTCAGTTATTTTACATTGTGGAGAAAAAGTGACTTTATGGCAGGGTCCTTTCAGATGCCTAGGCTAAACTCATTATATTTTTTCCAAATTACTCTTTAGAAATCCACAGATGTTCTCTGCTGTTTGTTGGCATCTGAAAAGACACTCTAAATGGCACTTAGGGGTTAATTTTCATGACCCTGACTCTACCTCTTAACAAGATAGATTACATTTTCAATTCTATTCCTTCGTGTATAAGAGAGAATCATTTTGTAGAAAATGAGAATTGATCCAAATATTCACCTTAAAGTCAACCTGCAGCTTTATTGACCTGGAAAAAAAAAAAAAAAAAGAAAAAGAAGAAGGATGCATTTCTTCAGAATAGTGTTTCCTGTGATATCCTTCATGCCAAAACATTATGAAACAGGAGCAGAGCTGCCACCTCAATGGGGAAACCAGAGTCTAGAGCAGGCCATGTCTAGGAGACCCAGCTTGCTCCTACAGGTCATTTGCAGCTTGCATGCAACCTTCACACCTTTTCTTCTCTTCCCATAATTTGGCTTGCTGCCTCCCTGCCCTCCGTGCCTCTTTGAGCCTGACACTGCAGCAGTTGGGTACCATATAAGGTGCAATGCAGATAAAAGGTGACTTTCCAAAGCGTGAAGAGGAACTAGGTGCCTTGCTCCTGGGAGCCAACATCTGTGCTGCCCTTTGGGACTTATGGGGCAAAGGGAAATGCTGTTGTTAGGGTGATTGAGTTGTCCAGGGGCATTGACAGTTGGGCACAGCTCAGGTGTACTGAGCCCAAGCGGAACTGGGGACACCCCAGCTGCAAGACAAAACAGACTCTGAGACTTCATCCTGCTGCCCTGGACAGGCAGAGGCACAGATTTTGCTTCTGGCCATGCCCCTGCTTGGCTGACGCTTTTGGAAAGGTAATTTAATTGCTCTGCTCCTACGTCTCCTCACTCACCTTTGGCTTTATTCACTTATCTGCACTGCCAGTCCTCCAGGGACATGCTGGGAATCAGCCCTGCAGAAGAAAGCTGGCCAGGTGTCTCAGGCTGGGTAACAAGTCTGATGCCATTATATCTTCCCTTCCCCTTGAGAGATTCAGCAGAGTTAAAACCAACAAAAATGTTTCTAACGTTTAAATTGGGAGAAAAATGCTTGAAAATCTAAGCCTACAGGGCAAGATAAGCCCAAATGCCTCCCTTGCATAAGACATTTAAGAAAATCCTGAAGTTTTACCTTTTGTAGGGCTGAAGACTTTTATAGTCCATTCACCCTATGGTGAATATTTGGGGTGGCACTACCAGTGCCAAGCTAAACGTGTCAGTGTCGTGGTTTAAGCCTTTTGCTCTCAGCACCTTTTGCTTTCAGCACCTCAGTGTCAGTATGTGGTCAGGCTGGAGAATACTGTTTTATCATCCTGCTTCATAGGAGAGGAAAATAAAAACTCCAACAGATTCCCAACCCTACAACAAAGCCTTTCTGCAGGAGGCAGAGGGCAGTGTTTGCACACACATAGCAATTAGAAGCCCAAGCGGGTCAAGTTCGTCCCTGATGTTCACCCTGCTGTCCTCTTTGGGGTGATGGTGGTGGCCCACTGAGTTTCAGTGAGATGAGAGATTTATGCTCAGCTTGGATGTGTTTGGAGAACCTCGTGGAGGTGGTTGTAGTGCTCACCTCTTCTGAAAAATTGCCACAGGTCCCCATGTGAGCCACTTAAAACAGGGAAGCACTGCTCCTCCCTGGGGGGGGACGTGCATCAGGGACCCCCCATGGGTTTTTTCTCCCCAGCTGGGGAATTGCTCTGCACCAAAGTCAGAAACCAACTAACAAAAGTTACAGGCTCCATAAGAGTCAGCTGCTCACAGGTTCAGCTTTTTGGTCCTATTCCTGGGGTACTCATGGGCCTGGAGAGAGGGCAAAAGTGTCCACCCTCTATCCTGATTGATGCACTTAGTATGGCTCTCTTAATATTAGCTGTATGCAGGCAGCTGATTGTACACCCTTCCATGATACGCAGGAGAAAGGCAATGTCCCTGTTGTGTGCACCTTCTCCCTGTGCAGGAGGCTAATTTGATCTCCTCCCTGCCTTCCCCCTCTCTGTGCCACCTCAAACCAAACCTACAGCATGGCAATGTGCCTCACAGATTAGCAAGTGGAGACTACAGGACAGTCTCACTTCTGGGAAATGACACTGGCTAATAGCACGACACAGGGCACTTGCAGCCCTGGAGCCAACCCTTTGGCAGGATTCTGTAGGTCTGAAATCAATACCCCCTCTGCTTCCTGTGCCCCCCTGCTCCTGGTTGTCCCCTCCAGAGATGAGCTTTCCCAGGGTCACAGCCCAGCTCTGGAAAGACCTGCCTCAGCCGGATGCTCCCCATGGCAAAACAGTCTCTAAAGGTAAACATGCTGAAAAACGGAATGAAAACTTTATCCAAGCTAAACTCCATTTGTGTTTACAAGTGCGGCTGCTGTAGAAAACTAATATATTTCACACTTTCCTGCTGGTACCTTCAGGGGGAAAATATCACAGCTCTGAAGCCCTGTTCCTACAGAAACACTTGGTGTGTGCCTATAGAGACTATTGTAGTTTGTATTCATTTGAACAGCGAGTACATAAAATTTTCCTTAGCATCTCTTTGATGTCACCTGCAACCTGCGTCGCAGGAGGCAGCTTCCCCTCTCCAGCAGCAGCAGCAGCCTTTCATGTCATGGTAAAGATGGCAAAGGGATATTCTTCTGCTACTTGATACTAAATGTCCTATGATTAAATTCATCCTTACTTTAGCTTCATTACGCTGCTGGAGCTGAGTCAAGGTTTAGTTTATCACACATAGTTTACAAGGCCCTCATGAGCTCATGGCAGAAGAGAAATACGCTACATGCCAGTGGTACACTCAAACAGCTATTTGAAAGTCCCGGCTCTGAGCTGAAAAGACTTTGGAAGGAAACTGCTGTTGCAGGTGGTATTTAAAGAGATGTATAACATCACCATGTCTAACTACTTGTCAAACTGTATGCCTGAGGAATGTAAAGTTAACTCTGAAACAGCATTTCATACCAATTGGAGACATGACACTGCTGTCACTGAAGTGTGGGAATTACTGTTCCCCTTTTGAGCCAAGCAGCTTCTGAATGCTGAGGGATCCCCAGGCTGATTCCAGTAGGGATGGGAACTGGCTAGAATCAGATAGTTCTTTGATGCCTTCCCTGAAGAGAAGTAGGAGAGAAGAGGATAGTATCTGGTGGTGGTGAACATACTGCCCCTGCTGCTTACACCCCTTTCCTGTCCCTTGACATCAGTAGAGGACTGTCCAGGCAGGAGACAAAGAATAAGACCGCTCATCCCAGACTCCTGACACACCCGAAACAAACAATTTGCCTTCCTAGGGAAGTGCTTACTTTTAAGTAGGTGAACATTTGTGGTCAGTCATGCTTTCCATTTTAGGTGTTCTAACCTCCAGCAAAGCTTCAGACAGGGTAATTCTGGGTGACTGAAGCCCTAAGATTTGTAATACAGCAGTCCTGCATAGTGTTGGTGTTGCTTGAACTGCCATGGTTGCTTACGGCAGCTCACTATGTTTGCAACAACTGGACATACCTGTTGTGAGGACACGGTGAATGCTCAAACCACCTAAGGGAAGTACTTTGAGAAATTGCTTAGGGTGCAAAATGTTTTTTGTGTTGGTGAAGAAAAGGGAAAAGATTTTTACTAGAATGACTTCACCCAATCTGACATTCAGACATGGAGAGAAGCCCAAGGGAGAAATGGGCCCCTTTGCTGTGGAGCGTGTGGGAGCTTGCAGGAGCTGCCTGCCCAGCAATGCTTCAGCACCACTTAGGTGCTTATCAGCCTAGAAAGAGTTGGTTAGGCAATGAGTGGGTTTAAGAGAAGAGCTGCTTCCCCTGTAGTTCAAGGAGGATAATGTCCTCGAAGCTACTGAATCTATTTTTAAAAAATTTGATTATTTATTTTTCCCCTGCAAAGGCTTCTGTTCCACTCAGGGCTCCAATGTAAGCTCTGTGTGGGTCTCCTTCATGGGACACTGGACAGAGAGAGGTCTTTGCAGCACTGCAAAGCTGCATGCAACCCCTGGTGAACACTGCTGATGTGACAGCTGGTTTGGAGCTGCAGGCACCTGGTGGCAGCACCTCAGGGTAGAACCAGACTAAACTGCCTGCATGGTAAAAGACACCTCTGCCTACGTGCTCCAGGACTCGGGCAACGTGCTGCCCTCAGGCACCAACAGCAAGCGGGGTTATGGCATGTTACTGCTGTAGGGGTTCAAGTTTATGTTGCATTTCTCTTCTCACATCAGAAATCTCTTTAATACACATTCAGAGCTTGTATACAAGGAAGATTAACTTCTTAGGAAAAAGCTCCTGGTGGGGATCCACTTGTTGTCCCCAGAAGGGAACTATTGTATGTTTAGAAGGTGTCTCACCCTCCCTGAGCACTCTTCACCTAGCAGAAGTGCTGCATAAGTTATTACCCAAAAAACCAAAAGCCTACCACTTCTAGCTCCATGTGAATTCAGGTCTGGGAAGCATACCATTCCCTACTCATTTTGGCACAATCTTTTAACATCTGGATCAGTGCTCAAACCAGGGCACATCCACTTGGAACCATTCTGTCTCCATAGATGGTGTTGTTGTGCCTGGTATGTCTGACCTCTGTGCCTCCAGGGATGTTCCATGCTAACATGTGCATTGTCTATATTGGGATATTCTCAGAAAAGACAATAGATGTAATCCTCAGTGACACTGTGAAAATAAACCAGATTTTAACATCTGGTCTTCTGTCTTTAAAACACAATGGCACTTCATAAATAATATAGTATTGTAGCTCCCAGAAGGCATTTACAAGTACTTTATTAGGTGTCATGTCAGTGCTCCATTTTTCAGCAACTGGCCAGAACTAGACGTCCTGTAATTCAGTTACACTGTAAGTAGCCACTGATGAGGCATATTATTTTAAAGAGCCAACTGCAGTAAATCTGAAGTAACTCCAGTGAAATCAGTGCTAAAACATGGATTTGCCCCTACGAAATGAAACACAAAGTTTCACTCAAAAGAAAAAAAAAAGTTTTGAAGAAGAATAATGAGACTTTGAGGTTTGTGGAAACCTCTTAATTCTTATTTTCTGCCCTTTCCTATTCTCTTTTCCACTCTGTTCTGATCTGTCACTCATGTATTGAGTATCCTGACAAGTCTGCCTGACAATTAATGCTCCTGGTTTGTGGGTTTGCATAGTGCCTCCTGAGTACTTAACAGATATTAGAGAGTTCAGTTTACTAAGCTTTCAGATTGTCTGGCAGTCCCTAATGGCTTAATAATCTAAAATCATAAACCGGACTGCAACTGATTCCTCTTTCCTGTCTATGCTCTTATCAGAGACTGCTATGTGGGATCTGGAAGACAGAAGCTTAATTAGATGTGTGCTGAGTGGGATTTCTCTTTAGCAAGCACAGTTCTGACCTCCAGCTCCAGATACAACTGGGGATTTTGAGGAGATGGATTTTCTGGAGATAATAATGCTTCTTTTGCTGTCAGATGGAGAATTTCATAAAGTGTCTTTCTGTGCATAGAAAGATTTCTAGCCTCTTTCCTGAGATTGCTTACTCAAACATGCTCTTGTAGCAAAAGCTGAAATTGTTATATGCTCGTGTAGCGTATACATTGGGATGCAACATGGCTGCATGATGTAATCTAAAAATTACCTCATCCTCCTTAAAATCAGTCTTATTCATCCAGTTTCCAGCTGATAGATTTATTTTTAGCCCAGAATGACATTAGCTCCCATAGTAGACTAAAAGGCTTGTTTCTGATCTCTGCTAATTAATAAAAAGTGTGTTTCCAGAGGCAAACTCTGGTGTGCATGTAAGGATAGGGCACTCCGTGGGCATGTACATGTATACGTGTGCGTGTGCTTGTTGACAGCACTCCAATCCTGCTAGTAAGTCACAATCGAATTTACTGTTTCCTTTCGATCTGATCAACGTCATTACCTCCCAGTAATATGGTTAGGAGGGAGCAGGAGATGCTCTGGGATGCTGGCTGGTAGTATTGAAGACAGCACCAGAGCACGTGTGCGAACCATGGGCTTTGGAGGCAATTACAACTTTCAGGGTTCAAATTGGGTCACTGAAGCATAAAATGTCCTGTGTTGAGACTGTTGAGTGGTGGTGGTCAGCAGCAGGGCATCCATCTAGTCTTACCTTGTGTTGCGGTTTCCACAGTTTAAGACAAATAACCCTGATTCAGCAAAATAATACAAAACTTGAACTGGACTTCCCTGGGGCTGTGCAAGGGCTCATGATGGGCAGATGCTTCCCTTCAGCCCCCCAGACACAGGAATAGTTGGCACTGTGCAAATCAGTATCCAGCCAGGCTTGCAATGCTTCTGCTCTTCCATGCTGGAAGGAAAGCTGCATAAAAGGGTTGAGGTGGCAGATCTGTGTATCTCTGAAGGCACTCAGGGAATAGCACAGAGCAAAGCTTTTCCCTTAACATTAAGCAGTACAATATTAAGTGGACTGGAAACCAGCTACCCTTCCTCCTAGGGGAGCACCCCAGTCATAAAGATATAGAATCACATTTCTCCTTTCTTCCCAACCCAGCCCAATTATAAGTTAATCGTTTCAAGAAACCAGTATAGCATCAACATCAGGGAATGCAGCACACATCACCTCTTCAGCATCCCCTATGATTTTGTGGCCACAGTGCCCAGAAAATGGGTTCAACTCCCATTGTTGGAGACAGAACCATATTTTAATCTTCCATGAATGAACCAGCTTCCTCAGCTGTGGACCTATGGAGAAGAGCAGGAAACCATTTGATTTTGGAGGGGGAAAGCCAGGTCTTGCAAGTGTGCTCTGAGCATGTCTGCAGCCCAGACTCCACCAGATAGCTCCTAATTGTGCAATATGATAAGCCTGAAGAATGAGCTAGGTGCTGGCATACTTGGTTCTCTGAAGACAGGGGTACGCTGGGGGAGTGCTATAGGCAGACCTACCTGGAAATGTTAATGTAAAAAGATATTAGCAGCTCTGAACTTCAAGGACCTCCTGAGCCCTGCCTCTGCAGAACAAGAGTTTTTTACCTTGGAGCCCCAAGCAGTGTTTAGGTAATTGGAACCCCTGTGTAGAGGTAGGGCTGTGTACTTTCATCTGCAAAATAGGTGTGATGGGGTGAAAAATGCTAAAAGCATAAAGTGCTTGGCTGTTGTGGCAGTAGGAGCAACCAAATAACGTAGACAAGAAGGAATAGAAAGGGACAAGTGTTTGCATTATGTTCCATTGGCAGAGAAACAATAAGAAACCAGGTATCAGTTTCCTACTCTGGATATAAAATCAAACTCCTTTCCCTTTGGTGCAAAGATGTACTCAATTTCAACTTCCTGTACAGAAAAGTTTTCTACACTTGTGTTTCAAAAGCCCCACAATGTTTTCTCACATCTTTGTTATGCAGCTGTTCTTCATTCTTTGCATAAAATACCTTTTTTTTTTCTCAGATACATTGTATAAGGTCTATTTGCTACCCATCTCCTCTTGCAAAGTGAATCGCTGCTCACACAATGCTGAATGAAGCCACTAATTAAGGATGTGATTTTTACTAGGCTCTAGACAGGCTATACTTACAAGACTGTGAAGTAATTGACATGTTTGCACCGTTATTTAACTTATCTCCTGCCCCTATCCAACTGCTTTGAGTGCAAACAAATCTACACTCACTAGGTATGGTGGCAAATTCTCTCTGGATTCATGCTTTTGCACACAGATCCAAATTCGTAAGTAAGGAAGCCTGGAAAAGTAATTTCTTGGCTGCTTGTGAATCATTTGGTTACCCTGAAGTAGCTGTGAGGCTCGAAAGGTCTCCCTGTGCTCATGGTGAGGTGTTCTCTGACTTCTCAAGGTGTTCATTGAAGTGAATGGTGCATACCTGCTCCTGTACTCACGTGTCAGGCAGAAAAAATTCAGGGTGAAAACATGCCTAAGAGCACAGTCTTACACAGGTCTTCATCATACAGATAAGGTGCCAGTATCCCTTCCTTCCATTAAGTAAGGGAAGTTGGCAGATCCATGGCAAAGCTCCAGTTAACAATAGAACATATTCCTTTGCTGGCCCTACTCATGTATGAAACAGCCCATGTAGATTCAGCCACCTCTCCCAAATGCTCTGCACTGCCGATGGGTCATGTTGTACATGGAGCTAAGCAGTAACTGGGGACACCCAAAGTTTTATCTCCTTATAAAAAAAATCCCCTCAGTGATTGTGATACCTCAAGGGGATTTGTGCAGCAGTTGAAAAATGAGTGGAAGTAGGCAAAGAAAAACATCACTTTGCAGTCACTCTTTCTATGACTGGACAGATGAAAAGCAAATATGCAGAAGACACAGCATCCCAAATCCCAGCATAAGATTTAAAAAAAAAACCAAACCAACAAACCAAAATGAAACAAAACAGCCTTACTAAGATAAGGAAGATTATATTTGTGGGAAGAAAAAAGCTGACCTTCTGTTTCTCAGACAAATTCTCTTTTATAGTGAAGATGTGTGCCATTTTCTTATGGCTTTTAAACTGGTTCCTTGATTTGTTTCTTTATCTTCTCTCAGAGACTTTTCTGATTAGTTGAGATTTTTGCACTCACTAGTTGATTAAATAATGAATACATTTGTTTGATTTGCAGTTGCTTACTTAATTAAAATTTCTTTTCGGTGCCCCAATTTTCATTATGATTTCAATTTTGCATTTAATCACTGTGTTGTTCTTTGCTGCCATCTCTCTTAATAGAGGTCTACTCTCCTGTCAGCCTTATTGCAAAACTTGGCTCTGAGCTGCAAATGGGCACACGGTAGAGAGAGACCTCTATTAGTGCATTTAATTTTGACAGGAACTAGAAATTTGGAGGGAGTGGGAGGAGAAAGGTGGAGGTTGAATTTGCAGGAATATCCAAAGACTATAGATGCATTTTAGGCTAGAAAATTAAGGTAAACTATTTCTAACATTGTCTGGTCAAGGAGCATCACATTTGCCTCTGGAGGAAGATCATATTTTATACTTAACAGCCTGTAGGCGAAGTATAAAAGCAGGTCTCTTGATCCCACAGTGCAGACAGAATGATCACCAGTGCCTCCAAGCGTTTTGTAGCAGTAGGGGATACATGTTCTTCAGCAGAAGTTGTGTGATGAGGCATGTGTTCAGTGCTTTTCTGCTGCTTTATTTTGGGATACTGCATTTTCTTCCCTTTGTCATTTGCCTTTCTATTTCTTGTCACTTTTTTTCCCTCATCTGACTCTGTTCTTTCTTCAGTATTTGCTTTTTTTTGTAGTGCATCCCAAATTTTTATGTCCTGGATCTTTTTTCAGTCTGAATCTTTTTCTGTTCACTGGTGGGATCACACATGAAATGGTTAATGTTGTCCCATCACTGGAGTTTTATGCCAGTATCCCAATCTGATTAATAAGAGTGACGGAAATCCTACTTTTGCTGCTGGTGCAGGCTGCAGCCGTGGGGCACATGCTCCTATGCTGGTTTACAGTCAAAGGGGACCCTGAGTCACAAGTGTTAATACTGGTGTTTCAAAAGAAAAAGCATCTGTCATTGCATGTGCAGCAAGCTCAGCAGGTTGGTTTTTTTTATTGCCAGCAAGGCAAAAACACTGCATGACAAACCCATCTCCAGACAAACAACAATACTCTTATGATAGGGTTCCTGGAAAATAAATTATTTATGATAATCATTTATGATATATTTTGTCATCTGCACAAGTATTACAGTAAGAGTCCTAAAAACATCTAGCTGGAAAAACTGATCACCAGATCAGAGGTGAAGAGGATGCAACACAGAGGGGTTCGATGAGACAGGCACTGAGGACAATTTGTACTTTGGGAAGCTGGGAGGAGAGAATGACCAGGGTTAATGGCTTAAATCTTTATCCATCCAGGAAATCCCTTTAACTCCACTGAAGTGAATATATGTGAGCTTAGAAATCACAAGAACATCTGGTTTATATATTTGCAGAAGTAAGTTGTTTTTTTTTAAGGACTCAAATTTTGCTGTGCTTCCATGTCTGCAGCTTTTAATTCAGGAAGAAATACAAAAGCATCCTTTAAAGCTGTCCACAAATAACAATGATTCTTCTGGAGTTACAAATTATTTTTGCTATCACCAAAAGCAGTAGGAACAGATCTTGTAATTTTGACAACTGTGCACTATAAGTGTGTGACAAATGTGTCTTTTCATAGAAATTAGAAATCAGCTATTTGTAAAAAATAGGAGCTGAAAGAAACCTTAAAAATTAATCTCTCTAAGTGCAGGGCTTCTGGGAGGCAGAAGCAGAAGAAAAATTTTCCTTTCCCTAAAAGTGCTCTTGTTTTTAGAATAAATAAATGAAAGAAAATATCCATTCCTATATAACCTGCTCGTTGTCTGCTGTGATCAGGGTTTGAGCAGCTGCTGTGCTTGTCACTGGGGTTGGTGTGGCTGCTGTGCTTGGAGTTGGAGTAGCTGCATTGTCTGTTGTTTTGCCATTAGATCCGGAAACATCTTTTTCACTTTGAAGGTGCTGGACAGTGTTGAGCAGGGCTCTGTAGGCACAGGCCAAGCCCCAGCACGTTGCTGCCATTTGTCCCTCTCTGGTATAACCAGGACGACAGCACATCTTGTTCAAGTGGTTTACTAGTTTTTCTGGATTTTGCACTTGTTCAGTGGTGAGGTTCCAAAGCACTGGAGGGGCCCACTGGCCTAGATACTTGCCC
>NW_009910491.1:61049-61282 GCF_000696875.1 Nestor notabilis
TGGCCGTGAGTAAAACACACTCCATATGTTTGCCAACATGCTGATCCCCAGCACAATCAGCAGGCAGGTTTCAAGGGTATTCAAAGACCATCTAAAACCTTCAGAACTCTCAAAAGCTGCTGTAAATAGGCTGGTGGGGGAGCAGGGGGTGTAAGGGAATGCCTCCCTCATGGGTTGACACCCCGAGGAGAAAAAAAACATATATAATAGTTAAGAAATTTCATTATGTACCT
>NW_009910492.1:0-215 GCF_000696875.1 Nestor notabilis
ATGTCTTCCCCGTGATCCCGCAGGTAAAACCGTAGGATGCCCTGTGGAGTGTACCTTCTATATTTTCTCTCTCGAGCAGTAGGACGCCTTCTGTTAATAGCTGAGACATGGGTTGGGACACGTGGGGAGCTGGATAGATCGGATAAATCGTCTCTCAATTGTTTGAACTCCTTGGATAGTCTTTCCACAGCCGAAATGATGGAAGGGGTGAGATT
>NW_009910492.1:231-553 GCF_000696875.1 Nestor notabilis
ATCAGTTCATCCACTGTTGGTGGTCCTATGTCATCCCAGGTCACTGCTGCCAGTGAGTGGGCATATGATGATGGTGCACTTCGTGTATGTTTCCGCCACATGGGTGGTGTACATTCAGCCTCATCTGGATCTATGGACGTATCCCTGGCATCTGGCCTATGATAGATATCTCTCCAATGGCTGATTCCCTCTGGGACTGGATACCTTTCTCTATTGTCGTCCAGTTGACTGAGCTATTCATAGCATCATCCTTGTATGGAAACCTTTCCCTCACACCTGCCAAGAGCCTCCTCCAAAGGCTAAAGGCTCGCTTCTTTTTTTC
>NW_009910492.1:638-1249 GCF_000696875.1 Nestor notabilis
GAGTTCATGACCATCGGCCCCATTGTCCCAGCATCGGAGCAACCAGGTGATGACGTGCTCCCCTGGAAGACGGGTGAAATATCTTCGCATATTCCGCAACTCGGTCGAGGTCCGGGGTCGAGAAGACACCACTTTTTCTTCTTCTTCCTCTTCCTCTGATTCATGTGGTAGTAAGTCTTTGGTTTTTGTGCCTTTTGTTTGCTTTCCCCCCTACTTACAGGGGCAACCGGTAGTGTCAAGATTTGACCATTTGGTTTAGCTGTAGTGTCTATCACTATGACTGGAGTGGCTGCAGTGCCTGTTAATGTCAGGTTTTGAGTAGCTGCTGTACTTGTTGCTGGAGTTGGTGTAGCTGTAGTATTTGGAGCAGCTGCATTGTCTGTTGCTGTCGAGGTTAGAGTATCTACTGGACTTGTTGATGGAGTTGGTGTAGCTGCAGTGTTTGGAACAGCTGTATTGTCGGTTGCTATCAGGGTTTGAGTAGCTGCTGTGCTTGTCACTGGGGTTCGTGTGGCTGTTGTGCTTGCAGTAGCTGCATTGTCTGTTGCTTTGCCATTAGATTCAGAAACACCTTTTTCAATTTGAAGGTGCTGGATAGTGTTGAGCAGGTC
>NW_009910493.1:0-11864 GCF_000696875.1 Nestor notabilis
AAAAAAAAAAAAAAAAAGTTTTTTTCATTTGCTTTGCCCCCTTTCATAGTAAAATGGATTTATTCCAACCAGTAGTGGGAATCAGCTCCTACTCATCCTGGGTGCTTCCACTGTTGCCTGTACTAGCGTTATTTTCATTTTAGAGATGCATTCCTAACGGCTTATCTGCTTTGCTGGCTGTTTTAAAAATCAAAGCCAGTGATAATGGTAAGATGAGGCAATGACTTTTTCCCTTCATTTTGTCCTACCCCCCTTCTTTGGATCAGCTACATTGATCTAGTCACTGCCTGTCAGTGTGAGGGTGGCACTGGCTTCTCTGTTGTGTAGATGTCATTTACTGTGTACCCCCAGCTTAACTGCTTTATGCTCTCTATGTTTATTGCTGCTAATCCACAAAGACCTTAAAATCCAATAAAATTTGCCCCTTGGCAATGTGAAAATCTCCTTCATCCAATTCATTTTCCAACACAGAATTTCCAGAAGATAAATCCAGGCTCATTTTATATTGTTTTTGTTTTTGCATTGCCTAGTTATGAAATGTTGCATGACAACAGCTTTAAACAGTGACTAATTACCAGCATAGTGGAACATGCTTCTTTTGCCTTTTAGGAATGATTTCTGCCTTTTTCCAGGACAGAAGTACCTTTCAGTAAAACAATTCAGAAGAGACAAATATGCAGACAGTTAACAGAAGTCGAATATTTGAACTGCTTTCCCCCTTCATTGTGGACTGTAGTTACAAGGAATCAGTGCTCTTTGCCAAACACTTATCTTGAAAAGGAAAGTTTTGAGTCCAAGTCGTAGAATCATAGAACCATAGAATGGTTTGGGTTGGAAAGGACCTTAAGATCATTTATTCCAGCCCCCCTACCATGGGAAAGGACATCTTGCACTAGACCATGACGCCCAACGCTCTGTCCAACCTGGCCTTGAACACCCCCAGGGATGGAGCATTTACCAGTTCTTGGGCAACCCATTCTATTGCTTCACCACCCTCACTGTAAAGAACTTCTTCCTTATATCTAACAGGAACTTCCCCTGTTTTAGTTTAAACCCATTACCCCTTGTCCTATTGCTACAGTCCCTGATGAAGAATCCCTCTCTGGCATCCAACCGATCAGTAGGGTGAATGGGAGATGTGTCTTTGCCTGCCTTGTGTCCTCAGGGCAATGCCTGTAGGACAAGCTGGATGTATTTGGGATCAGTGATGGCTACTGTTCCATACTCTCAAGCCTTCTTTGAAAATGCTTTTTAGCTCCACCAATCTGACTGGAACTGAAGGGAATGAGGTTAAGAACTGGCTTTGTTTCCTCCAACCGGGTACGATTCCCATCCCAGGCATCTCCATCCCTTCCTAGTTTGAGTTTGTCCATCCAGCTCTTCCTCTTTGACACTGTGACCATCACCCATGTTGGCACCAGATTCCACCAGCAAAATGCTGGGGTTTGTGCCACATTAAATTAGAGCACTCCTAAGCCTAAGTCTTTGAGGAGCTCTGCAGTGTACATTTGCCAGCGCCCTCCAGGCTCAGCAAGTTGATGCCCGCTGGCCAGTTGCTTCTCACCTCCTGATTCTTGTATTAGCTTGCACCATCTCCATCAACATAAAAAGGACATGGAGCTGCTGGAGCAAGTCCAGAGGAGGGCCACGCGGATGATAAGAGGAATGGAGCACCTCCCGTATAAAAACAGGCTGAGAAAGTTGGGGCTGTTCAGCCTGGAGAAGACAAGGCTGCGTGGAGACCTCATAGCAGCCTTCCAGTATCTGAAGGGGGCCTACAAGGATGCTGGGGAGGGAATCTTCATTAGGGACTGTAGTGGTAGGACAAGGGGTAATGGCTTTAAACTTAAACAGGGGAAGGTTAGGTTAGATATAAGGAAGAAGTTCTTCACAGTGAGGGTAGTGAGGCACTGGAATGGGTTGCCCAAGGAAGTTGTGAATGCTCCAACCCTGGAGGGGATCAAGGCCAGGCTGGACAGAGCCTTGGGCAACATGGTTTAGTGTGTGGTGTCCCTGCTCATGGCAGGGGGGTTGGAACTAGATGATCTTAAGGTCCTTTCCAACCCTAACTATTCTATGATTCTATGCTTTCCACTAATATCCCATATTGTGCCATCCTGGGTGGTTTAGTGGAGACCAGGTAAATCTCATTTCTTTTGACCAGTAAACTCCTTTTCTCAAAAATAGGTACGGGCTGAGCTGAACACAGCTGTTTGATAAAGGAATGGACTTGTATTCTCTTCTCTGTGTTTGTTCTCCCCTTGAAATTTTGCCTTATGCTTTGCATGCTACGTAGTCCAGATAAAGCAGCGTACATCTTACTTACAGTTCTTTTATTAGAGACAGCCTGAACTACTGAGAAGTAGAAATATTTGTTAGAAATACTTGCTGCCAGATTTACCATTTCATTTGCCAGCTCTTTCATTATTCTGTGATTCTTAAATATCGATCATCTGGTCTTTTGATTCAGGCACATTAAAACTCTTCAAATTTTTTTCCATTTCAGGGTCAGTAATTTTCATCCCCATATTCTTAGTCTAATTAGTGACCCTGCCTTTGCCCTGTGTCCATTGTTCTCTCTTAATGCAAACTGAGATGAAAGGTTAAGTTTGTTTTGAGACCATACCTAGATCACCTTTAACTTGGATTTTACTCTGTCTACATAATAACTTGTCTTTCTGGGCTCGCTCACGGCATTTAACTACGTGGGTGAATTTCATTTGCAAAGCTAATACTGCTTTGGTGCAGCTCTGAATCGACCCATTTCAAAATTTTCAATCTCTTGTTCATCAGTTTTGGGTAACTGTTCATCAAATTCAGCATTAATAAAATACCACTCTCTTACTTCAATCTTCCTGAAGCAGATAAAATACACAGCCATAACACTTTGCACAGCCCTAAGAGGAGATTGCAGGGCTCTGCTCTCTGGCCATGTGATGAGGCTCCAGCGAGCAGGGCAGGGAAGGAGCAGGGCAAGGAAGGACCAGGCTGCACTCAATCTCTTGGTGTCACTCAGCCCTTTGGAGGACCTGTGAGCCCCCTGGGAGTGGGTGGCTGAGCAGGACTGGGTGGCAGCAGTGCTCACGCTCCGGGGGTCAGGAGCACAGGTTCTTGCATCTGTCCATATTTGTTGTCTCTTTGCATCTTCTTAAAAAGTTAATGCATTTATAACCTAGAAGCCATCCTGAAACAGATGGGTGGCATTCACCCCTTGAAGTTAAAAAAACAGAGTATGCCAGCTGGAAAATGATGCTCTGGCCCACAGTGCAAAGGCAGTGGAGTCAAGGGCTTGATACACAGCATCCAGCCATGGCTGGCCATCTGGCTCACCAAAGCCATGTCCCTCTCGTTATGGTGACAGCTTCATGTTTGCTCCAGTTTGTTTTGTTTTGCTGAGTTTGGTTGCTGGGATTTAGCACAGCTGGGCGACTTGCATTATCCCACTCAGATAACGTGGGAAAGCAGCCTTAGCTTTCACTTGCTATGAGGAGGCTGGGGACATCTGTTGTGTCTGGATAGGGTCATCTCAACAAAGGATGGAAAGGTACTTCATGCAGTGAGGCCTCTCACTCGAAGGATGACATAGTTCTTGGTTCCTGTTAAAGACAGACTAGAGCACTAAGCACAGCAAGTATTGGCAACTGGATCTTACAGAATTTGGCTGTTCCTTGCTTGCATTCATTTATTCTTGGGGTATTTCTGCATGTTTTTGGCAGGCAGTTGTTGGCTTAATCTTGCATGTGCTCTACATCAACTAAACATTGAGTGTGGTTACATTCTTCCTTGGTTTTGTAGGGTTTTTTTCCATGTAAACCACACTTACGTGGCTTCCAGTCAATTGAAACCAGGGACAGAGTTAGCCCATACCTGCCCGCAAAACACTGTGTGTCCGCACCCATGAAGACAACCAGGTCAGCAGAACGACTGATAGATTGGATGGATTTGTGAGAGTCTGCCTTTATGTTCAGATTCACATAAACCACTGCTGGGCTCGGAGCACAGCCAGCATGTGCCTGTCTGTTTACTGGGTGGTAGCCAGCCGTGAAGTTGCCTGATGTGCAGCTTTGCTTTTATAAATGGGCACCTTGGAAGTGCAAGCTGTGATGCCAGGTCTGGTTTCAGGGAAGAGCAGTCAGGAGAGACACAAAGCACCAACTGGTGCCTGAAAAGGTCTAAAACATTTGGCTTGGCGTCCAAGGTCCTAACAGACTCCATGTTTGTCACTGCCTGTGGGGTGGGAGATGACTAGGGAGGGGCTGTTTTGCTCTTCTTTCCCCAGAGATCATCAGCTTTTGGTTTTGTTGCTACCACAGATGCCTGGCAGTGCAGTGATTGCTTCCACTGCTTCATGCCCACTTCCTGTTGCAGTGCCAGGCTGTGCTGGGGCTGCAGAGCCTGCGGTATGAAAACACCTCATGCATTTGCCTTTGTTCAAGTGCTGTGAGCTTGCACTGCAGGTATGTGACTAACTGGTGTCCACACATCTATCCTTCTCAGACCAAGGCTGGGGACACAGGCAAGCACCAGCAGTAAAGGCTCTCGGGCTGGACAGATGACAGCAGCGGGTGCTGGAAAAGGTGAAAGGGAGAAGTGGGATGTGAAGGGATGCAGTTGGCTGGGCTGCTGCCAGAGTCAGTGCTCAGGCATAGCTATGCCCTCCCAAATAGCTTGGGAAGAGCTGCTGCTGAAGGAGCAGGGATCCTCCATGTCCCAGCACAATACCCCCTCCAGCTCCTACTCCTGTGTTTAGGAAACTTATGACAAATTTATCACCATTTACCTCTTGGGTATCAAAGAGAGAAAGGGCAAAATTGCTTGTTATCAAGGAAAGGGTAAAGACGCCTGGTGTAAGCCAGAAAACAGATGCCAAAAATGCTTTAATTCCTATCTATCTCCTCAGCAGCTACTGACAGTAGGAAACCTTTCTCTATTATTTGTGGAGGAAGAAGTTAAGGAAGCGCCTGCCAGGAACACTGTATAACGATGCATGCAAGGACAGTGAGTTCCACTCCCCAGCGCAAAACTCCAGGGCTTTCTTCTGAACTGATCTTTTTGTTTTGCTCCAGACCCTGCCTGACCACTGATAAAAAGCCAAGCAAGGCTTTACCCACCTAGTGTTGAGGAGCAGAGATTAGCTGCTGGGATCTCATAGCAGCCTTCCAATATCTGAAGGGGGCCTACAAGGATGCTGGGGAGGGAATCTTCATTAGGGACTGTAGTAGTAGGACGAGGGGTAATGGGTTTAAACTTAAACAGGGGAAGTTTAGGTTAGATATAAGGAAGAAGTTCTTCACAGTGAGGGTGGTGAGGCACTGGAATGGGTTGCCCAAGGAAGTTGTGAATGCTCCAACCCTGGAGGTGATCAAGGCCAGGCTGGACAGAGCCTTGAGTGACATAGTTTAGTGTGTGGTGTCCCTGCCCATGGCAGGGGGGTTGGAACTAGATGATCTTAAGGTCCTTTCCAACCCTAACTATTCTATGATTCTATGTGCTGGGTGATTGGGAAGGACATGGATATGTCCTGCTCAGGACTGGTGAGGAGTTGAAACAGAGCCAGTTTTTTATTGTGGACAAATTCATTATACTGGCCCAGGTGAGATTTTCCCTGTGGCCAGATAACTGCTGGGTGGCAAGCTGGGGATGGGTGAGGGGGAGGCAGTGTCCAGCACAGCCTGAAGACCCCCCCGGGGTTCCTTTAGGGACAAGGTACAGGAAACAGCCTTCTTTGCAGGGATGTGCACACAGGCACCAGCTGGGCTCCCTGGAGTGGGCTGCAAAACACCACTGCAGAGGAAAAGAGGTCTCCAGTGCCAAAAGCTGACCTGCCTCCAAGCTCCTTGGAGCCATGGGAAGTGCTGGGATGGTGGTGTCTCCATTAAGGAAGGATAACGTCACGCTCTTGTTCCTGAGCGTGGGCAGTGAAACACCATGTCAAAGGTTCATTTTTTTAATAAATGGGGCTATTCACACACTGGTATATTTCACAGGAGTGTGATATAATATTTCCGTTGAGTGTGCAGGCTGGTGATTTGTTACTACAAATTAAACACTAGCAGCTACTTGGATAAGATAAGCTGCACAGAAGTGGACAGCAGCAGCTCCAGGAAGGGGGAAGAAAAAGAGGGAGTGGAAGCACACAAAAGAAAAATAAGAAAAAAGCAAAAACATTTGAAATTTGCCAAATGTGATAAACACTGCAAACACTTTCTGAAAAACTGGAAATGTTCTTTTTTCATATAGGTGGGACTAAACTACAGATGACTGAATTCCTGTTACTGATTTCTGTTCCTTTCTCCTTAGTGAAGAAAGATTTATTTGGGAGCAAAAGGGTATTTCTATCTTGTTTCTTTGTTTTTCTGCACTCACTATCGCTGTGTGCGTGGTTGGTTTCCATGATGGTGTCAGGCACATGGGCTCTGATCCAGCAAATACTTAAGCACACGTGTAACATCCCAGCCGGCGTAAGGTTATCCATGTGCTTAGATGACTTTGGGTCAGGATCTTAATATGTCTGCAGCTCAGATGTGACTTCAACACAGCAAGGAGGAGACGCAGAAGAGCCAGACAATTAGAAAATGTTATGGTGAGACCACAGAGATCCTCATAAGAGGGCTAGGGGATAAATTGCTACCCGACGTTTTGGTCTGGGGGAAAAGATTGGTAAATTGATTATTCTCCAGAGAGTGTTGCTTTCAGCCACCAGGAGCAATCAGCAAATTCAGTCCAAATGAGACAGGTTAGGTTAAACTGTGCAAATAGCAGAGTTTGGGAGGAGGTGGTGGCCTATGCTTCCTGGCCAGGCAGTCATTAAGAACAAGGGAGGGTGACTGCTTGTGGGGCAAGTGACGGTGATCCCTCCTGCCCACACAGGCCTTTGCTGAAGTCCCACTGCAGATGAAGACCTTTGTTTCCAAATAGCCTTGGTTTGTTTTAAAAGTGCCCCAAACATTTTCTTTGATCCAAAGTGCATTTCTTTTTCCCTGCATGCTGCCAAGAAATCAATTCTTGTTTGATCCAAACGACTTTTGCCTGTTTTCTTTCAGTTTGGCCCCCAGATAAGTGCACACAATTCAAGTGCACCACTTAACGGAAAGCATCCACATTCAGCAGCAAAGTCTTCTGGCTGGTCCCTTAGGAGGTACTGCTCATGACTGCTAGATGATGGGAATTTTTTCCAGCTAAGAGTATTTCCGTTTCCATCTGCTCTCTTAAGTTTCTGAACTGGTGTCCTGGTGCTTCAGTGCTACTGAGGTAGGATTCCTGCAAGGGTGATTCTCATCCAGCACACTTGCTGCTGCCTGGAGGTTAAATGTTTGATGTGGTCAACCTCAACTTCGCTTGCTCTCCCAGCTGTGGTCTGGGGACAGCACAAGCCTGAGGTCCTTCCTAACAGGCAGGAAAGGATGAGGCCACCCTGTTGACGGAGAGACTTGGAACGGCAGGCTCCAGCGGCATTCTGACACCAAGTCTCTGGTCCAGGGAGCGTGCCCTGGCTCCTTGTAGCTGCCAGAGTAGGTGTAGTCCTGGAAGATGTGCAAAGTGGCAGAAAGTAAGTTCCATCTTACTCTTGGCTCGAGATGCTTTTCCCATCTAACCAACAAGCAGTGCAGAGCAAGGCTGAGGACAAGGGCATTGCAAGGGAAATCCAGGAGAATGGTCAGAGAGGAGATGCTGTAGGGACACTGGCATAAGGGAGGAGATGCATAAGAGGTGCACAACTCCAAAAGCAATCAGCCTCTATGAGGAGGCAGATGCAAGTGAAAGTTTTATAAGACCATGTGAGAAGCAATTGCATATCCCAATGCAATACTGCCTAAGGATAGATGATGGCATTATTTGGGCTTAAATGCCAGAAAAAGTGTTGCAGATTAAGAGATCCTTTCTACACTGTATATCACAAAAAGCCAACTGATGGTGCAAGAGCACCTCCACCACCCCTCAGCAGCACCCATCAGATGTCTTTGCTTGGGAATGGGTCCTTGCTGCTGATGATCACACCCTCCCAGCACTCCAGTCCAGGGGCTAAAATGGGTGCTGGGGAAATCCACAAAGCTGCTGGTGCTATACAGGAACCCAAAGGTATTGCTTCTGAAAGAGGAATAATTCACACTCCCTGGGAGCAGGAATTAGTGGCACTAAAGAGCCGTGACAGATATACGGGGAGGTTAAGATTTTCTTACACTGCTGCATTCCTGGGAAACCACCTTCCACCTGATTTGACTCTAACAATAATTCTTTCACTGAGCCACCATCAGTGAACAGAGTGGGCTGAACCACTTTCCCTTCTTGTTTCTATTTCAACCCCCCTGTGCTGGTAGCGCCATGTTAGCTGTATCAAAACTAAAATGTCTTTTCCTGTGGGTTTTTTCCCACCCTGTTTTTCTGCAAGAGAAAAAGTCAACGTAACAACATTTTGCTGAGCCCTGTTTCTGTCTCTTTTTTATCTGTGTAACTGATGCCAATGGAAACATTAGCCACTCTTTCAAACAGCAAGCTGCAGAGGCCAGCAAAATACATGTGTGTTTATATATATATATATATATATATATACTTAAAAGATTAAAATAATGCCTACTTGCTTTTTTTCTCCATTTTATTTTTAAAAACAGAAAAAAAGTCATGGATGTTTGAGGGAAGATTTCAAGATGAAACACTTTTCTAAGTGTTGTTTTGGTAAGAGGGAAGCCAAGAGTAGATTCTCAGCTGCTTACATGGATGTGGCTGCTTTCCGAGAGGGAGGACTGATACCAGGGAAGATCTAGTCTTTTGTGGGTTCAAAGATCAACCCATATAGAGTTTCTGCTCCCTGCGTGTCTTCCATTTTATGGGCAAACAAATGTTATCTATTGTTAGCTCTGCAGAGCCAAAAGAAGTAGGGGAGGAAATGCTGGATTGTGTCCCACCTTGTAACACTGTATTTGTGTGTAAGTTGCTATATAGGTCCCAATACACGTATTTTATAGGCAAATGTAGGTATTAGATATATCTATGTGTATATTATGATGTATATATAAAAACACACATTACTGCAGTCAGTGAAGCTCTGGCAGACTGTCCATCACACTAAGGGTGAGGGAACCAACTCATGTCCCCTGGTAGTGCTTGCCACAGGCCCCAGATAAGGAGGGTTTGGAGGGCAGAGGACAGAGACCTTTCCCCTGTCCCAAATGAAGGGCAGAGACCTTTCTCCACAAGGCATTGCATCTCTGTAGCAGGAGGAGGAGTGTGAGTCTTTGTGCAATGGTCCCAGGTGGATGCAAGGCATTTGTTTCTCAGCAGTCTTCAGCCTTTAAATATCTTTTATGTATTTTTCCAGTCAGTGCCCATGTCTCATTGCTTTGCGCTCACTTGGTTGATTGACACTACAAAAGAGACCGGTCTGACATTGGGGGCTTTATTGTGGAGAAGTTAAGCTTATTCAGGGAATATAGGCTTTTCTGCCACTTCTAACAGGATTTGACTCTCCAAGGCATGGATGCTGTTGCTTTAATTTCTGCATCCATCTGTGTGGTTTAAGGTCTCCCTTGCCCCTCGTCCTGGGAAGCTTTGTGAGCTACAGCAAGTGCTGGGGAGAAGCAGAGATTTCAGTCAGAAATTCAGAAAATCTCCCTGTGGAGGACTCATCTCCAGCCACCATCTGTGGGGAGGCACAGCAGGACCTCTGACCAGCCCTGGGAACTGGGAACAGCACACTTCAGACTGCCGTCATTGTATGTTTTCAGAGCATTGTTCTTTTTGTTGGGTTTTTTTTCCACTTAGCATCTTTCAACTGGCTGAAAATTATAGCCTTCACCACATATAATTAGTGCATCCTTATAGACACCATGCATGGTTTAAAAACTCCTCAGGGCTCTTGTCCTTCTGCAGAAATAACGCATGAAAGAGAGTGAAAGGGTTATTTTTATGCTGGAAGACAGAGGTGCTCTGCACACCCTTGTGTTTGTAGGTGTGGGGGACCAGACTTAATGGGGAGCAGGGCAGGCACAGGTCCCTGGGTGGCTGCTGTGGGGAGCTCCGGGGGAACCCTGCCCGGACTCCTCCACCAACCTTTTAAGGCATCAGCAAAATGGCTATTGAAATGTTTTGTGACCATTAAAATGCATGTCTTGTGTGGTCCACTTTTGTGAAAGAGACTTTTGAAGAATAAAACCCTTTAAATTCTCCCACAGGTGCACACACTTTTTGACAGACTAATAGGAAGTAATGCACTAGACAGCATTGAAGGATATCTTTTCAAACTGCAATCACCAACTTTCTGTTGTATTGTACAAACATTGCCATTAAGTGAAAAAAAATACATCTGTATGTTATGGTACAATTTTACTGGTGGGTATTGACATGAAGTTTCAGCCTTCTATACTGGATTAATATGTGTGATTATATGTAGCATGTAGTAATCAGTGGAGCTTTTTAAATTCATTGCATTATTCTGTTAAAGAGTCACAGGTCTCCCAGCTACTTATTAGTATTTTTAAGGCATGTATTTCAGACACTGAGGCTGCCTTATTCTGTTGTAAACTCTTTCAGCCCTCTTCACTGCTTTTGCACCAGGGCCTGGAGGGCAGCTCAGTATCCCAGAGGCCTTTGCCCCCTAATTTGAGTGGCTCCAGGAAGCCCCAGCATGGTGGCAGCTCTGGGAAGGTGGTTTGTAAGCTGTGTTGGAGAGAGAGATGCACATCTCACTAAATGCTACATAAACCAGCACTGGCTGTTAGTGTTGAGCTTAATGTCTCAAGTGCATGCTGTTCTCACACTGGAGAGGGATGCAGAGGAGGGCAATGGGGCTCAGTGGTCCCTGCACTGCCCACCAGTCCCATGTCCCCACCACCCTCCCTCTGCCTTGGATGGGGGAGCCCACTCCCAGCGCCCCGTCACCATCCCAGGTTGTCTTGTCCTTTTTAATACTTTCTCTTTTGCCTGTTGCAGAAGCGCCAAAGTCAACTTCAGCTGCGGATGCCCCAGTGTTTGCATTTGCAGACCCCATGTGGCTTTCCATCTGCTTCTACTTTCACTAGAGCCATCTACTGCAGTTTGTTCCTGGTATTTCATATCCAGGCACTGGTCAGTAACTACCACCAACGCAGATGAGTACAGGAGCATTTTCTTGTCGCTGACACTTTGCCTTTCCTCCCTGCTTCTTGCAGGTGAATGTCTTTCTCTCCTCCTGGCCTATCCCGCATTCTGTCCCTGGTGTGTGCATGTGCTGCAGGGCTCTGGTAAGGCGATGTGCAGAGAGGAAAAAAGGAAATTTGGGGGAAGAAGTGGATTTCAGCTAGAGTTACAAAGAAATCTGAGACACTGGTGTCATGTCTCTGCCTGCAGGATAACGCTGGAGAGGTGAGTCGGAAGCAGGTGGAGGCAGGCACTGCTTTGTCCCCTTCCTGGGATGTTTTGACAGGAGCAGCAGAAGCAGCACTGCAGGTGGGTGAGCAGGAGGGGCTGGTGGCCAAGGCTCATGGACTTGAGGCGAAGCTGGCCAGGGACTTTGAGGATTGGCCCGCAGCCCCGCACGCCTGCTGCCCCACATCACTTCAGCAAGGACCACTGCTGCCTTGCCCCAAACCTGGGCAGAGATGCTGGTGACCAAACATGCATCTCTGTGACTATGAATAAAACCCCAGCTGTGTGTCATTTTGAAAGACCCTAATTCCAGCTAGCCAGTGCAATGCCCACCTGCACATCATCGAGGTGCCCTGGCACACACGGAGGGCAGCGCTTTTACCCCTTTGCTTGGGCAAACCAGGCACAGAAGGGGTTCTTTTCTGGCAGGGGCTGGGGATGCAGGAGGAAGAGGAAGGCACGTTTCTTTCGGGGACAGGGTTAAGAGCGTGCCGGCAGTGGGACCGTCCCGCAGGGCCGCCAGC
>NW_009910493.1:12248-27568 GCF_000696875.1 Nestor notabilis
AGCTTATTGGGACTGATATTTTTTCACTTGTTTGTTTTGGCTGGAAGTTTGCCTTGATGAACAAGCCCGGCACTATCAGATAAATGCAAAGCAGCTTCCAGTTACTAATTCTGTGTTCAGACTGCAAAGCGGACTTTAATTTAGATTAATGATCCATGAAAGGAGAAGAAAATGTTATTGTTCTCATTTGACTCTTAATTCTCATTAAGAATACAAATGAACACGAGTAATCCCAGGCTAATGCATTCAGGAGTTAAAGGAAATTCTGTTGAGTTATTGTGTTGATTTGGGCATCTCTACATTTATAGCTCTGTTGGAACTTGTAGGTTTTTAATACTGCCTAATTCAGATGGGTTTGTACCCAGCGTGTTCGGTGAGGGGGAAGCCAGCAGCCGATGCAGCTAGGAACAGCTTGAAATCCAACTTCCAAAGTTTGAGTCTTTAAACCATCTTTGTTCACACGGAGTCCCTGCACGCTCCCCGGGTTTTCTGTCCCTCTCCTGAGGCACGCGGCACTCTTGACCGTATAGTGTTTACAGCAGGAAGGATCAAGAGCTTCCTGAAAAATTATCTGAAATATACCCAGAGAGCAGCACTGCTGTAACACGGGCTTTTACCCTTTTCCTCACACGCACACACACGGCTTGGGTTTTGCTTTTTTTTCCTCTGTTGTGGGTTGAAAGCGGTTAGAATAGCCAAAAAAAAAAAAGGACTGCAGCATGAACAGCATCACACTAATTGAAAAATGAAATGTTATTTTGGTCTTTTTGTAAAAAGAAGAGCGGGTTTCGGTCTGTTTCTGTATTGCGCTTACTCCGAGGGGGCTGTTGCGGGGAAGGAGATCACAGGGCTCTGAAGTTTAGTGCCGCAGCCTGAGTTTGTTTGTGTGGGAACATATAGATTAATTTTAAGAACAGATTACAGCTGAAGCATTGTGTGTGTTGTTTCCTGGAAAAGTATGCTAGATCATTCTTATCTTCTCTAATTATATGCTCCTGTTCCCTTCCTCCCAAAGTTCAAAGGGTTTTTTGATAATGGTAATGATTTTCTAAAGCAGCTGCCACTCTGAAACAATCACAGAGCTACAAAATAATTTGAAACACAGAGCAAGAAAAGATAAAAAAATTATATGAAAAATATTCTAATGCAGCAGAAGCAATTGTTTCAGAAAGGGAGCCAAGGCAGAGATTAAAACTGAAAGCACTTCTGTAAGGGAAGTTATGGCTGTGGATTTCACTGCATTTGGCATTCTTAACAGAGCAACAAGGATAAATGCATCTGAAAACTCTAAACCATTCCACTTGCTGTTATCCCATATATTCTTTGCAATGCAACTCTTGTGCCTAGAATATCAACGTTTAAGGAGGCTGGAATATTTTTAATTTCCTTTATTAAATTCTTTACGTGATGCCAATGCATCAGTGCATGAGGAATCTCGACTGGCTTCTCATAGGTGAGTTTAACCAAGGTTTACAGCAGTCTTGCAGCTTTGCTGGGGAGGTGCTAGTACCCCACAGGGAGTGGGGCTCTCGGTGTCCTCACCCAGGATGAACTGGGCATAGCTGCTCCCCAGCCAGCATGGGGAGCCGTGTTTTGGTTGATGGTGGCCCATGCCCCTCACCTGCATGTGGGTGTCCCTGGGATCTGGGCAGTGCTTACGCCAGTGCGGTAAGTCCAGTGAAGGACTGGGGCATAGAGTTTGGGGACGGATTCTTTCTGAGCGGCACCTGCCATTCACAAAAAGTCATTAACTTCAAGTCTGGAGGATTTGGCTCCATGTATAGCTGCAGTTGCCTGCCAGGTTTGACTTGAGTCGTCAGTATGGCAATGACCCTTGGTGAGGGCTGGGGCTTCACCTCATTTGTTTAGGCTCAAACACAGTGTCCTGTAGCATTTGATGCCTTGAAAACACCTTCAAGGGCAAAAATAATTGATGCAACTTTTGCTCAAGAGCTATTAATTACAAATATTTATAAATAAGTTCCTCATCTCCAGATGGAATGGACATATCTTGCATTAGTGATACTGAGCAAATCTTCAAAAGGCTTTAGCTTGACCTGAGAGAGGAGGATGATAAACTCCTTCACATTTTACCCAGAGGGTCCCAGCCATGTTGTGGCAGGAGGCAGCTGGTGAGTGCTGCTGAGGCTTCACAGGGATGTGTCCTGCTTGGCAGAGTGACCAGCTCTGTCCCCTCTCTTTGAGCCCCTGGGTGCATTGGGAATCCCATCAGCCAGGCTCCTTTGAGCTCCGGAGGTGGGGATGGCCGAGATGTGGTCAGGCAGGCAGCTTGCAGATGGAGCCAAAGTGTGCAGCTGGAGAAAAAGGAACAGGTCCCTCCTCAGGGGAAGAGCAGGGGACAGTGTGTGAAAGTTGTCCCGGGGCTGCGTGCCTCTGCTCAGTGATTTCATGCTCTCATTTTTGCTGGTCAGCTGTGTACCAAGTCCTTTTGACAAACACTTGATTTTACCTTGGGAGTGTGTGAAGTTGCCAGGCAATGTAATGCTAAGCATCCCAAAATCTCTGCCCTGTCATGATTTCACCCACCATGAAAACAGAAGAAACAGCCTGTAGGTTCCTTCCTACCACTGGGAGAGGGGGAAGGTGGCTGGCACCCATCCCTCATCTTCTGCCCAACGCCGCAACTGTGATGCCGCCAGCTTACTTGGACTTGAAATCCTCTGACATAAAGAGAAAAATATAAGACTGCACATGGGCTTGGTGAGAAACCACCTTCTTCTGGGGTGGACAGATTGACCCTCATACCTCCCATCAGCCTTCATATCATTTACAAATGTGCCCTTGCACGCACACAAGAAGGAGATGATCTCTATTGACAGCCTCCTTGTCCATGGAGAAGGGTGAGGAGACCAGCAATTCCTGAAGAATTCAAGCATTTCACCTTAGGAGAGATCTTGGCTAAAAACAGGACTAAGTAAGATCTCCCTAAGTCACTTCTCATACAACTGGATACAGACAGGGAAATTAAAAAAAGACATGTTCTGTTGATGCCTCTAGCTTAGTAATAATTACACATTCAAGCCTTTCTTGTGCTCTACCTTGTTCTGGTTGAGTTGATGGGCAATGGCAATCTAAATTTAGGTTAGAAGCGTAATAAAACCTAAAAAAAACTTGCAATGCAGAATGCTGACTCCTTCTTGCATTTTTCAAACAGAATGAGATTTCTGCTGTCTTTTTAAAGGTTCTAGTCATTACTCAAGGCAATAATTCAGGGGGAATAAAATCCCCTGTACAGGAGGGAGGAATTGTCAGACAGTGGGAACTGATGTAGGAGTATGGTATAGAGTTTCAGGCTCTTAAATTACATATTGCAGAAGTTGGTTTCCACCCTACGAAAAATCATTACATTGTGTTAATTTAATGTCCTGCATTAACATTAACAACAACTGGTTTAAATGATAACTGAGCTGCAGTACAGATTTGGTATTTTAATCAACAGTTGCTCTTCCAATTAAACGCAGATGCCATGCATATGGTACTCCAAATGCAAAATAAAAGTTGACCTGATTGTTGGTTCCAAGCTAAAGCAACAAGAATCCTAACTCTGGAATGTTTTTGGTAGTCATATTTTAGAAATAATCTTCCATGGTGAGCCAAAATCTATGCAGACAGTTATAGTCAGATAACAGTTAAAAAAATAGACAATGTTTTGGCTGTACTTTCGCTGCTGTTAAATTTATCTTCTTAAATAGCAGGGAGTATGAGTTGAGGTTTGAGAAACAGTAATTTTGTAATTATTTTACATGGATCGAATTATTCTGTCATCAAATTTGCATTTCAGACAGCAGTACAGTATGAAAATATAATTAGAAACTGTAATTCAGGAATTGCTGAATGTGGTATTTCCCAGGGGGAACACTGTGAGGAAGCTGCCCTCACTACAACTTTAACAAACGTCAAAATCCTACAGGTGGAAAATGCGAAGGCTGAGTTGTAAATTTCTTCTCCCTTCTGTGGCCTGCACTCACTGTCAGCTTTCTGCCGAACTTCATTTTTCTGTAAAACTAATTTCCACAGAAACATCTAATCATTAAAAGCTGAAGTGCTCAGATCCTGTTCAGCTGAATTTCAGTCTGGCTGTGTTGAGAGTTGCTGAATTGCTTTCAGCCACAAAATGACACTGAGATAATATAAGGATCTGATTTACACGCAGGAAAGCCAAGAAGCTTGTTCTTTGGGCTGAAATGCTGGTTTTAATTTGCCCAGAGCCCAGAATTCCCATCAATGCCTCCTCTCACAGGACAGAGCAGAGGATGGGTCTCAGTTTAGATCTGTTTCTCTTCTTTTGTAATTCAAGACGTTTTGCTGCACATATTCACAGTGTTGTGCAAAGTTTTAGCTGTGTAAATCTCATTGATGTCAATCCTTAATTTTTTTTTTTTACTATTCTTGTTATGATATTTGGCTTCTCATAGACAAATTAGCTGGAAATGAGCATATCTTTTCTTTTTAGTTGTGTTGATAAATCCTGTCCAATTTTGTCTTTGACACACACTTCTTTGGAGAGCATCATGGCTAGTTTTCCTGACCACCTTGCTGGGATGTTGGACAGGACCATATGTGGAGTAAAGCCTGTGATGCACAAAGCAAAGCTGGCATTGGGAGGAGGTAGAAGCTGACTGTGGGGCATGTTTGATGCTTTGATGTCCCCATACCTCTCTCTCAGTCCTGCTGAGACACAGTCCCAGTGCTCTTCCAGAGGAAATGTCACGGCCAGGCAGGAGAAGGAGCAGTGTGGACCTGTGAACTCAGAACCGCATGGATAATTGGGCTGGCTGGTACCCAGTGACTCAGGGACGCAGCTGCTCCCAACATGTTCTGTGGAACAAGACCACGTGCCTCCCAAGGCCACCTTCCTGCACTCACCTATAGCCAGCCCTAGTGCTTTGCATGGACACAGGGGGGATGTCTGCCCCATTGGTCACACTTTGTTGGATGCGTATCTTGCAGCCTGGATCAGGTATTTGCAATGTGAGCAAAGGGCAGGATCTGCAGGGTGTCACTGCTGATGACCTGAGAAGGCATTTTTGTTACAGAGGGTGCAATAAACCAGGTTGGCTCTTTATGGATAAGTGGCCTTGCCTGGGGAACCCTGTGTGAGTGGTCGTTTGCAGGTGTGGCATGAGCAGCTCCTGAGCATCGCACCCATAGTTTTGCAAATTTCATAGAGTCATAGGATCATGGTCATAAAGTCATGGAATTATGGAACAGCTTGGGTTGGAAGGGACCTTACGTATCATCTAGTTCCAATCCCCCTGCCATGAGCAGGGACACCTGCCACTAGACCAGGTATCTCAAAGCCCTGTCCAACCTGGCCTTGAACACTGCCACGGATGGGGCAACCGCAGCTTCTCTGGGCACCCTGTGCCAGTGTCTCACTGCCCTCACAGTAAAGAACTTCTTCTTTATATCTAATCTAAATCTACTTAGAACTCCAGAGGGGTGGGAGACTTTCAGCCGGCTTTGTCTGTGTACAGAAGCAGGTGGACACTGGGGCTGAAAGATTTGAGACAGGTTTATACCTGCCACATTTGTCACAAAGCCTCTTAGCAGTGTGCTGAATTTCACTGTCAAGAGACCGAGGCCCCAGGAGTGTGCCAGAGCCACGCTGACTCTGTTGAACCAGGTGGGACAGGGCAAGTGGGGGAAGGAGGGCCCTGGGCAGGACTAAGTGACCAGATGAGAGAACTGGGTTTGTCCAGCCTAAAGAAAAGAAGGCTCAGGGGAGACCCTATCACCATGTTCCAGTCATTAAAGGGTGGCTACAAAGAAGGTGGAGACTCCCTTTTTACAAGGAGTCACGTGGAAAAGACGTGGGGTAATGGGCACAAGTTAATCCTGGGGAGATTCCAACTGGTCACAAGAGAAAAAATTTCACAATGAGAACAATCAGCCATTGGAATAATCTCCCCAGGGAAGTGGTGGACTACTGAACACCCCCACTTTTAAGATTCAGCCAGACAGGGCACTGGAACATCTAGTCTAGGTCATGCTTTGCCTGGAAATGTTGGATCAGATGATCCTTCAGGTCCCTTCCAACCTGGTATTCTATGATTCTATGATAATTGAGGTGATAGTGGGATGAGGCTATTCTGTTGTCACTGTTCCTGCACTGCTGCATTTGCCCCAGCAGGGACCTCTGGTAGCATTGCCCAATGTCCCTGGGCATCTGCAGTACAGGCCAGCACTTGTGTGAAACAGGACTGTCTGAGGGAGTTATGATAGCTAAATGCTTCCTCTTAATAGTGATGCTCTGTCATTTTGATGCCATCTGATGTGGCTAAAAGGGCTGTGGTCTCTGCTCAACACTGGGTACAAAATAGGGCTGGAGAAACATGGCACAGTCAACCCTCGCACAGTAGGTGCTACTGGAGGACATAGATTTTTTTTTTTAGCTTTAAAAGCTTGATGATTGTTCTCATATTATAGATCAGATTTTGGAGAGAGCCAAGATTACATATACAGAGGTTTTATTAGGCAAGCAGATCAGGTAGTTTATAGGGTTTCACTTCAGAGAAGACAAGTTAAAGGCAAAGAAGGTCGAAGTTAGCTTCTTTCCTTGCCAAATTCCCTCACTCCCAGAGCAGGCAGATTCCCTGATTATGCCTCACATAGCCTTTCTGCGTCTCCTCCAGGACTGCAAAAACACAATGGATCCAGCTCATTTGAAGTGTCTACATTCAGCTGAATAATACTCAAAGAGACTTCAGCCATGAAGCAATTCAGTCCCAGAGCCCTTAACTCTAAAGAAAAGATTCTGCTCATGTTATGCGCATGTTCCTAATGGCAAATCCAAGAGACCAAGGGAAAGCAAGCACAAAGCCGTTGATTATTTCCACAACTGCTATATGCTTCCTATCACAACACTATTCTTTTGTGCAGAATGGCAGCATGATTGCAGAATCCTCTTTAACTTCACCATTTTAGCCAGCCCAGGTCCAATTAGAGCAATTATATCTCAGCAGAAACACTGTCTGTTGTTCTCTGGATTTGTCTGTCAAGTGTCCTATTCATAGCTGTTTATCTTTTGTGAGGTTTTTCATGTAAAGTCGTTCTGACCCTACTAAAACAGCCTCATCCGAAGGGTAGCCTGCATTTTTTGTATACTTATTTCACAGGCTGATGTGAACAAGAAGAAGAAGCTGGCCAAAGACACATCTTTCAGTCTAACCACAGCCTCCTCTTGCTTGAACATTATTGTTAATTTGACAGAGCACACAGATTTCACTTTCAATTATTTCAGTTCACCCTTCACTTTCAATTAGTTTACTGCTAAAAGCTGAGAACACTGTCAAAATTTGCAGTTCTTCCTTGCCACATTGGAGGGTTTCCTTAATCAAAATCCCCAGCATTAGTTGCAAGGCATGTAATGTTTTATGGCATGTGATGTTAAACCACTTACAGATCTGAAGTCTCTGTGGGACTATCTGGTCTCTGAGTTATTGAAGAGCCTCTGGGTACTTCTGCAGAAAGACTATCTACGTTCTGCTTTGCCTCTGCTGTCTGAGCCTGACAAAGGGGCAGAGTGACTCCTGCCAAGGAAGTCCCCATTGTCCCCACGAAGGTAAAAGCTGAGAAGCAGAGCTCAGTGAAAGGCAGAAGTGCTGGGATTTGGGAAGGTGAGGGTCAGTGGAAAGAGGAACTCTTCTTTTCCTGAACAAAAAATAGATCTTTATTTTCTCATACTTCTTCTGGAACTGAAAATTCAGTGTCTGGAGTCATCTACCTGAAACAAGATGAGCTCTTCTCTGGCAATTCAGAAATTAGCTTGCCTGTGAGAGAGCAGCCCCCTGACACTGGCTTCATGAGCATCCCTGCCACTGGCTTCATGACATCCAGGGGAGTCCCAGCCAACATGCTCAGCAGAGCAGCATCACTTTAGGAACTGAAAACACAAGCCCAGACCTCTTTTCTGCTAGGTTTTAGCCCACGAGGGAAGGTGGATGGTTGTTTTTGTCAGGAGGACCTGCAGAGCCACCTGCAGTGGTGGCCCACATGTCACTAGTGCCTTCGCATGGCACAGGATGCTGCAAGCAGGAGAGCCATGCCAGTGCTGACCGGGGATGCAAAGGCACCTTGCAGACTTGGTCATAACAGTAACAAGGGTGAATGAGAGCTGACAAAACAGCAGTATAACATGCTCCACACCAGCTCCATGGGGGAGTTGGTGAATTTGTTAAGATAAATTTATGTTTACCTGGATTTACGGCCTTGGAGATTCAGTTTCTTTTCTTGCAGCAGTGATGGCCTTTTCTCTGTGAACCTTTGGCAGTGGGCTGCTGTGCAGGGATACACCCCCGCCCCACTCACCGTGTCTACATAATGTTTGCAGTGCCTTAATTATAAAAATACAATTCTTTCAGAGATGACAAAAGGTGACAGAAGTGGTAGTGAGGTGACTGCTTGCCTAACTTTCATTATTTTATTAGACACTGGGACCCGTGTAGAACCCCCACCTGACTTAATTCAAAGTGTCTGATTAAAAATTGAGGTGTATTTCACTATCAGTTCTCCCCATGTCAGTTGCCAGTCCTCTGTGGTGTTGCTTCCGTACTGAGATCCTGTAGTAAAACACACCTTTGCCGCATGTGACTCCCACAGTGCTTGCAGATGGCACTCAGGGCAGGGCATTGGAGAGGCAGCCAGGAGAAAAGGGGTTAAAACAAGCCACGGTTACCAGTTTGAGGCATTTTCAAAAATAGCAGCTTTTCTTTTGTTTGTTGAATGCCCCGTGCTTTTCCAGTACTGTTCCCATTATTCATTTCTTTCCCAAAATAACATTTTTAAGCAGAGGAATGGCTTAAGTGGTCCTGTGTCTGCACCGAGGGGGCTTGGAGCTGCCCTTGGATGCTAATGGCAAACTACTAGGAAGGTGGCAATCTCAGTATTTCAGGCAATTTCACCTCCTCAGCGTCAAGCCTGACAATTCCTTCCTGACAGCAGTACTTCTTCAGGGCAAGCTTTGGGTTTGCGCAGCTTGCAGCTGCCCTTGCAGAGGAACATTTATTATTCTTCTTTCAAAGGGGAAGCCTGAACATGTCAGAATGGCTTCCAGCTACATGGAGGACATGCTCATGGTCAGCACAGTGGGAAGGTGCCCTGGCACGCAGCCATGCTTCTCCCAACCAGGCTCTCCATAGCCTAACTTGACCAGAAGCATGTCTTGCTGGTGGATGCTTCTTTGAAGGAGAAGGAGGGGAAGCCTCTGGAAAAATAAGCCTGAGGGAGCCTGCCCCCAGGACGGCTGATGCAGGCAGATCCCTCCGAGCCGGGATGCAGCCGCAGCCCTTGGGGTGTCCTGTCAGTGAATGCTGACCTGGGAAAGCAGCTGCTCCGGAGGGGCTCCCTGGCAGCACCACCAGGGCTGGCCGCGGACACCACTCTTTCATCCCTCACGGTCAGGCATGCAGCCAGACAGCCTCAGAAGCAGGTGCTGGCAGCCTTCCCCTGGGGGTGCCGGGAGATAGTGGAAAAGAAACCCTGAGAACAATTAAAAATTAAATGCTCATGGCAGCACTTGCTGTCACTGCATCCAGCAGTTCACCTCACTGTGGCTGGCTGGCACCCAAGTGATGAGCAGGAGGAGAGGAGCATCCCACCCTTGCTGTGCTCGCTGGACACCGGCCAGGCCTCCTGTGGCCCTGATGGGGGATGGAGAGGAGCTGCTCCATGCTGTGTGCGGGACCCCCAGCTCTGCCCCACCGGAGCCAGCAGTGGCTGCCTCTCTGTGGAAATCCCCAGCGTCATAGTGAAAGGCACCACATGGTGAGGTGGCCAAACTCAGATGAGTCACGCACTGCTTGGACAGATGCTGCTGCTAAATATGGGGGCCTGGGGAGCCAGACCGGCCATACCGCAGGCCTCTGTGTGGTCTGAGGTCTGGAATAATCCCAGCAATGGGCAGGCAGAAGCTGAGCCTACTGGAGTTGGCATTTGAGTGCAAGAGTCAAGCCTACCAAGGTTGGTATTAAGGGGTACGATGTTTGAGCTCAGTGGGGCTGGCATTCAGCGGTTCCACTGACACACATGTGAAAAGTGGTGTCCGTTTTGGTGGAGGGCAGGACCCACATATACGCAATGTGGGAGCAAGGCTCTAGGCTCTGTGTTGCTGTCAGCAGAGGGCTGCCGAAATCAGGCAGAAGCCTGATGATGAGTGCAGAGCTGCGATGGAAATGTCGTGACCCCTGCCTGCCTGTATCACCAGAGAGCACCAGCACCTGGCAGACATCATCCCCCAGTGTCCTCCTCCTTCCCAGCAGGGGCTGCCACTGCCCACCCCACCATTCCCACCTCCCCTGGCCCTTCCTGCTGGCATTTTTCCCCTGTGCCCACCAGCGGTGCATTTGGCCTTCCTTGGCATGCCGGTCAACCTCCTTGGTCTGCAGATGCCGTGAAAGCCCTTCAAGAGCCCCAGAAAGCCCATCAAAGAGCCATTGCCACTTGCAGACCATGTCTCAGATGATTTAGACCTTGGGTCTAGTTTATAATTCCTTCTTAATACCCCTTTCCCAGTAGGTAGGCTTGCTTGCCGCAAGCCTTGATATTTCTTATTTTATCACTAACATTCAAGTAGGTGACAGGCTATTTGGCTTCCTGAGATAATGGCTGTGTCTGTACTGTGGATGCTGGTTATGTCCATACTGCATGAAATAGGGAACATAGAATCATAGAATCATAGAATAGTTAGGGTTGGAAGGGACCTTAAGATCATCTAGTTCCAACCCCCCTGCCATGAGCAGGGACACCACACACTAAACTAGGTCGCCCAAGGCTCTGTCCAGCCTGGCCTTAAACGTCTCCAGGGTTGGAACATCCCTAGCACTGGAGCTCGGTGATGAAACTGCTCTCCACTCAGAGCTGCTCCTATTCCGGTTTTTCTTCCCATCAATTCATATCCTCCCAGCTGGTGCCCAACCCCAGTCTGGGACTCAGTCTGTGCCACTGGGACCATCCGATGGGGCAGATGGCATACAGTCACTCTTCAGGAGTGTGCAAATTGAGCTAGCATGGATGAGGGAACTTCTGTGCCAGTTGGTCCCCATGCTGGGGAATGAACCCAGATGCATTTGTTTTGTAGTCACAGGTGATGTGGTAAATGTCATCATACGTAACTCAGTGGGAATCCTTGGAAAAAAGAACCTTAAAAATAGAAATGTGTTTTTTTGTGGAGCCCAAGGCTGGGAAGAGCTCATGAGCCACACGCTCTTGCCACAGCCACCAGCAGGAAACCAGCCCACTGGAGCATGACAGAAAGGCTGGTAGCTCCAGTCTCTCAAACAAACCAGTGGGGTTTTAATAGGACCCAAGCAAAAGAAGTGAGGAATATGGGTAGAAGGAAGGATAAAGAAAAACCTTTGGTCTATAGAGAAACAGGCTCTTTACTCAGCCATCTGTATAAAGGATCATTATCACATACACTGCTGACCTGAGTCTATACAGAGGTTTCTGTCCTCTGTGTGTGGGTTTGATGCTGATTTTCTTGGTACACACTCTTCATCCTACCTGGTTCAATATTAATTCTTTTCTAATTTACAATCCATTTATTTTAAAGATGTGAAAATTGCAGAGGTGAATATCAGTACCCCTTCTGCTCCATAGTTTCTCCAGAATGAGTGAATTGTTATCACCCATTTTAACCTTCTCAATGAAAGACTGACATGATCCACTTTTCTAATGCTGTGTTGTGTCTGGTATTTGTTTTCTGAGCCCCCCTTGCCTGAAGCAAGCATTGTGCTCTGCATAATGCTGCTGCAGCTCCCCGGCTGCCACAGCCCTGCGCAGCAGTGCATCTGCTGTGCAGCGCACTCAAGTATTTTGTATTTTGCTCTGCAAGAAGGAAGTGATGTCCAGGGGCTCTCTTTGTCAAACTTCAGGGCTGAAAGAGGTAAAAAGCAAAGGAGATTTCTGAATGCAGTTTTCTGACGGTGCTTCTGTTTCTGTTGAATTCAACCTTTACCTTTCTGACCTTGGATATTGCCAGTGGGGTTTGAGAGAGCCAGGGGAGCATTTACTTATCTCCTGCCTACAGATTTTCAATCGGGTTTGGTTATTTGTATCACTTCCTTTGTTAGACATGAAGGGTTTTCCACTTCCCCTGGATTTTACAGTATGCCCATGCCTCTGTTCTGGTGCAGCAGCCTCCTGTCCCTGGGGACATTGTTGGCTGTGCAGCCACTGGGGCAGGACTCGACGTCCACCTTGCTGCATGCTGGAAATGCAGCTCATTTGAGATGCTGAGCAGAAGTAGGCTATGTCACTTGGTAGAGGGCAAAATATGTCACTCTGAGACTCTTTAGGCCAGGGTCCTCATTTAAACCCCTCCCCGGACTGACTTGTAACCCCAGGCAAATCACTTAATGTCAGTGGCTGTCCCAGTCAGATGAACATGACCATTACTATGACGTCTTGGCAGGTCCTTTCATCGCAGGGCATGTTGATTTTATTTGCAGCTTTACATCAAAGCCCTGCAGAGCAAGAGGATATAGGGTGGGATTTTTGAACAGTGGGGTTTAGTAAGGCAGGACCCAGCTTTTAGTAAAGCAGGGCATGGCCATGACGGTTTGAAAGTGTCAAGTTTTCACCTTTCACTTGCAAACAGAAGGTACTGTGCTCATATTGCTCCAAATAATACAGGGGATTTCAGAAGACTAGCATTAAGACATTTTTCAGAGTCATTGAATATGTTTCAATCCTTATTAGCCTTGAGCAAACTCAAGGAAGGATAGGTATGCACAGCCTGCCATGCATTTTTAGCTACACAACTGCTCTCACTAGTGAAATAGAAATATGCCTTTCTAAAGGAAAGATCAGCAACAGGAAATATTTCTTTCACAAAACTGAACACAAGTGTTTCTTCCAAGCATCATTAGGTAGTGGCAAAATCTTTAAGTTTCCAGTTCCACTAAGCACCTGGCTCTAATGTATAATGTTCATTTTTTCACCAAAATGTGATCCTGTTTTAAAGCACAGTTGTTTCATATGGTAATAAAAGCCTATTCAACCATCTGTGTGTTTCATCAGTGTTTGCCTTCCTTATTCTGTATCATCTTTTGTGTTGTGCTTCAATCTTTCCTCTGAAGCATCGATGTTGTCCAAACTGTCACTGCTCAACTGGACATAACTCCCTATTCCTTTCTACTTTAAGCTTGTTATCTAATTCTGCTGGTGGGTAATTTTGGTCAAGATTTCGCAGCATGCTAAATTTGTCCATGAAGACAATACAGTGACAGGCTTTTCTCCCAGTCATTGCCGAAATCACCCACCCTACCCCCTGCAGAGGTTTATGATTGCTGCCTCTCAGGCATCTGGCACAAATGGAAGCAGCACCATTGTGTGACATGCTCATTACTTCAGGCATTAGTCTTGAGAAGTGCTGGGTAATTGGATGGTTTGTCATGTCTGTTTAAGCACATCATTCCTGAAACTGCTCCTCCTCCAATCAATAAAAGACTCCATAAAATTGCTTAAACATATTAAGAAAAATGTGATTTACTCCAGGAATCTTTATTGCATTTCATTATAAGCCACTGAATCTAATATACAAAGATCACTTTAATTATAAGTGGGCAAAAGAAAGATCTATGCTACATTCCCACTAAACAACTATCAGCAATATGTACCTTCTCCGTCTAACACAGTTACATAAAATAATTAGGTTTGGTGTTTCTAATGGGAACAGTGGTTAACTATACTACACAACCCCTGAGAGAAACTGGCATCAGATGAATTTGTTAGGTATTGTGGTATCTGTTCTCAGCTATTTTTTCCTGCCCTAAGGAAACTCATGAGATGATAGTCAAAATGTGGGCAGAGAGTTCAGATGATGGGCTGCCAATCTCCCCGTCTCATCTAGAATCAGTTTCACAGCTCTCAGTGCTGCTCTCTGGCAGCTCATGGGGTAGCAGAGGACTGTGGTATTCCTCTCTGCCTGCATGCACAGCTAGTGTTTGTCTACAAAGTGAAGTGACTTTGTGTCATTCACTACTCTTTTGTTCTGTATTGCTATTTCAAGTCCTGGACAGACAATTTTTGGAGGAGGTAAAGAGAAGACTTAGTCCAAGGTAGTGTCCTAGAGCAACAGCTCCCTTCCACCTGTGCTCTTCCCATTAAGTGGACAGTTGACAACTTTCTTGACGTTCTGCATATAAGCACCTGACAGAGAAACAGCAGAATCCAACATTTCCTGTACTCTGCAGCATCAAAAGGGTCTGTGTTAGTTGCTGCAGGAGCAGCCCTCCTTAAAACTGTCATTTATAGTGTTTGCAACATAGAGAAGATAGATACATCAAAGGGTGAATATTATGTTATTTTGTTATATATGTTTCTAGCTGTGGATATCTGAGGGTCATTTTAATCCCTGTGGAGGAATGGGTGTGCTGAGAGTCACGAGGAGAGAAAGAGGCCCAGCGAGATAGTAAGATGTGATGCAACACCATGAATGCAGGATTGGCAGCACAGGGATTGGGGAGTGCAAAGCCTGAGCAATGAAGCAGCAACTTGTGGCTGTGGGAGCAGCCTCCTGCATTTGGGGTGCTGCTGTATGAAGGTGATAAGTGAAATGGTTCCTCCATGTCTGTCATGGTGTGGCGTGGGAGGAGCACAGGGCAAGGTCCCTCCCCACCATCACCGCCGAGACAGTCCTGGGCATATCCTGGAGCAGAAGGATGGCCGTCAGGAGGTTTAAGTGCCAACAGCTTCTGTACCCTGAGGTTCCCCTGTGAGTCCCCGCCAACCCAGGAACTTTGAAAACTAACCCCAAGTGGTCCAGGAGCACAAGACCAGCTAATACAAAAAGCCATACAGATGTTTTAGAAAATCCTTTCCTCCCTCTTCCTGTGCATTGGTTCAGTCAACACTGAAATGCAGCTGTCACACAGCAGTTGTGAAGTGGACAGATGAAAAAACTATATGATATTGATAAGTTATTGTGTTCCCTATAGAAGACAAAGGGATCACATTAAGGAAGAAAAAATTTGTACAAAGTGTGAATTGCTCCATCATCACTGAATAGAAACCGGGCAAATGATTCATTTTCAAAGAAAATGGAAAACTTACTCTTTCGCAGATTTGGACAACATAGTTCTGCCAATTCTCTTGACTCCAAGGTTAAGCCCAACCAGCTGTGAATTTTATTGAGGTTACTTGTAAATCTTAATTTCAATTAAATTTTTTGCAATAATTGTATTGCTGTTCCCAGTGCTCTCTGATGTTTGAATTGACAGAGCTGGCCAGCTCTCCTGACCTGTCTGCTGCACCCTGGCACTCGCTCCTCTGCTTTTATAACCCTCCGCTCACATTCC
>NW_009910493.1:27599-28790 GCF_000696875.1 Nestor notabilis
GGTGTGCAGTGGTGGGAGATTACATACGGTAGAGGAAGACAGAGATAATGGGAACATGTTTACTTAACATTACTGCCTTTTTCTCTCCTCTTGGTGATCCTTTGTGCTGGAAAAGACTGCCCACTGTAAGAAGCGCTCCTGGGTTTTAGGATGCTGTTTCTCTTCCAGAGGAAGGCAGGACAGGAGGGCACCTTCTCACTCATCCAGCCCACTGCAGGTATCTACACCATATAGAGCCTATCTGTGATTTTTGAACTCCATTTTCACATGGGCTAGACCATTTGTCTTGTGATCTTCAAAAAGGCTATTCCACAGACTTCGCTGCTCTAGTGGTTAGAGATCTGCTCTCATTGCCAGCCAAAATTTATTCATGGCTAGTTTCTACCCATTTGTTCCTGTGCCAGCATTGTCCTTCAGTTTAAATAGCTTTTCTCCTTCCCTAGTGTTTACCCCCTCTGATGTATTTATAGACTACAACCATATCCCCTCTTGGCCTTTCTTTAGCTAGGCTAAACAGACGAGTGACTCTGGTCTCCTCTGAGAGCACAGGCTTTCCATTCCCTTATTTGGCTTAACATCCCTGCTCTGCAGCCACGGCAGGCCAAATCCCCTTTTCCTGAGCATGCTTTCCTGGCCACATATTACAGTAACCCAGGTGAGCCCTCATATCTCCAAGCCATTGTACAGCCTGCTGTGTTTCCATTAATAGCATTGGTACTTCCACCTCCCCAGACTTAACAGGTCAGTCTCAGCAGGTTCATTAGGAAGCACCGATTGTCTCCTGCAGGTCATACCAGTTCGGTGTTTTCCAGTTATCTTACATCTGTGTAAGATCTTCAGCTCTTCCTTCTGCTTCATCATTTCCAGTTAAAGCATCAATTCTTCCTACTAGCTCCTCAGAAACTGAACTTTGTAATAAAGAAATTAATCTCATTGTACTGTTTCAGTGCTAAGATCTTCCCATTCTTTTTGTGCGGTAGCCTGGCTGTCCAGCAGTGCCTCTCACCTTGATGTCATCAGCAACTGCACTGCTTCGAATGAAACAAAACTGTTAGACAAGATCCATCCTGAGACTCATCTTTGAAGAACTCTGCTGCAACCACCTTCCACTTGAGATTTCCTCTTTCGTTTCAACCCATAATCCTTAAAGAGGAAACATCCGTCTGACTCTGTCCAGCACATCCTCCAGCA